>NC_138299.1:43217500-43312500 GCF_965601325.2 Salmo salar
CAGAGGTCCGGACACACTGAACTCTATCTGAGGAGTAGTTGGTGAACCAGGCGATGCAGTCATTTGAGAAACTAAGGCTGTTGAGTCTGTCGATAAGAATACGGTGATTGACAGAGTCGAAAGCCTTGGCCAGGTCGATGAAGACGGCTGCACAATACTGACTTTTATCGATGGCGGTTATGATATCGTTTAGTACCTTGTGTGGGGCTGAGGTGCACCCGTGACCAGCTCGGAAACCGGATTGCACAGCAGAGAAGGTACGGTGGGATTCAAAATGGTCAGTGATCTGTTTGTTAACTTGGCTTTCGAAGACTTTAGAAAGGCAGGGCAGGATGGATATAGGTCTGTAACAGTTTGGGTCTAGAGTGTCTCCCCCTTTGAAGAGGGGGATGACCGCGGCAGCTTTCCAATCTTTAGGAATCTCGGACGATACAAAAGAGAGGTTGAGCAGAGTAGTAATAGGGGTTGCAACAATGGCTGCGGATAATTTTAGAAAGAGAGGGTCCAGATTGTTTAGCCCAGCTGATTTGTACGGGTCCAGGTTTTGCAGCTCTATCAGAACATCTGCTATCTGGATTTGGGTGAAGGAGAAGCTGGGGAGGCTTAGGCAAGTATCTGTGGGGGGTGTGGAGCTGTTGGCCAGGGTTTGGGTAGCCAGGAGGAAAGCATGGCCGTGAGGCCGATACGTAAAGCTCTGACGAAGGCCGTAAGGCCGATACGTAAAGCTCTGACGAAGGCCGTGAGGCCGATACGTAAAGCTCTGACGAAGGCCGTGAGGCTGATTCGCAAAGCTCTGATGAAGGCCATGAGGTTGATACGTAAAGCTCTGACGAAGGCCGTGAGGCCGATACGTAAAGCTCTGACAAAGGCTGTGAGGTTGATACGTAAAGCTCTGATGAAGGCCATGAGGCCGATGCGTAAAGCTTATTAAGATCAGTGATACTATCAAGAGCAGTGTGCGGGTTCCTTATTTTTCTCTTTTTTTCTCAGAAACCAGATACTCAAAAACATTTGAACCCAGGTTGGATCTGTTTTATACAACGTGGTTAATTTTAGTTACGTCTGTGATCGGAAGCTAACGATGAAGCATTGTCTGATGGGGAAAGTATGAGTTGTATTATCTGCCAACCAAAAACAGCTGCTGGAGAAGGTGTAAAAACATGCACAGGCCTATTAATTGATACTACAACACTGTCTTTGTTCTGTCCTGTTGGACCGTGGTCCTGGCTCGGTGGCTTGCAGTGCTGGAATGCTGCGTCACACTGTTGCAGGTCATTTCTTTTCAATGGTACCTATTCTGGTCTTTACACCATGTCGCCATGACGCCCTCCCTCCCTCACCCGGAAAACCTTCTTCCCCTCCGTCACGCCTTCATTTCCGAAGTATACAACAATGTCTTCTCTCCAAAACAGCATTGATGCATACACCATATATCCCTCCCACACCAGAAAAGCCTTCTCCCTTCACTTCCCAACCTACACAATACAGTATTTACTATACTGTCTTTAAGAAAAGCATCAATGTAAACGCCATCTCCACCATCTCTAGTAGAAATCAATTTTTTGGGGGGCTGAAATACGATGGCTAGAGTTTACCCTTGACGTTGCACAACGATTTAAGTCAATAATTCATAGTTTTAGTGAAAGTGTGATATATTTAGGCTTGAAGTGACAAGTCCAAACTGCCCACTTAATGCAAATCTGTTTTAATGCGGTGCATTTTCCTATGATATGACATACAATTAATTCATTAATTTATATATATTCTTTAAACATTACAAAACATACACATACAAACAACAGCGTACAGACGCACACAAACATCAATGACATCACACCTGGCCAGACCCACCTCCTCATACCCTCATCTCCAGCGCCCGCATCACTCTCCACCACATGGCCTCAAACTGCACCATTTAGTCTTTCTCTGTCACCCACGCACTTTCAACATTTAGATGAGAAAGCATTTGACCTTTACATTGTGTTACCGATGGAGGATTGGTTGATTTCCAGTTCAGTAGACATTTCTTCAAGATGATTAACGAGAAAAGCATGGTGCAACCCATCGGGTATCTCACTGCACCCTTATATGCCATGTCTTGAATTATGCAGACAGATTAAAAGTTAATTTAGATTGTAATACTTCTGACAGACAACTTTCTAACTCCACCCATAATTTTGGGACTTTATAGCATTCCCAGAAGGCATGGATTATTGAGTCATTGATAGTTTTACACTTGACTCATGACTCTGCCGTTGTGCTGTAGAATTTGTGAATTTTGTCTCTTGTATAATAAATTCTATGCATTATCTTTTACTGGATTAATTGTACATTTTCATTAACTGTAATTTTGTTAGTTATATTCCAACATTCCCTCCATCTTGTGCCAATATCAGTTATTTTTATGTCTTGGTTCCAATAGTTCATCTTTTTTCTAAGATATTGTCAGTTGGATAGGCTCTCTGCAAGGTTTTGTACAGTGCATTCGGAAAGTATTCAGACCCCTTGAAAAATATCCCACAGCATGATGCTGCCACTACCAAGCTTCACCGTATGTGCCAGGTTTCCTTCAGACATGACACTTGGCATTCAGGCCAAAGATGTTCAATCTTGGTTTCATAAGACCAGAGAATCTTGTGTCTCATGGTCTTAGTCTTTAGGTGCTTTTTGGCAAACTCCAAGCTGGCTGCCATGTTCCTTTTACTGAGGAGTGTCTTCCATAAAGGCCTGATTGGTGGAGTGCTGCAGAGATGGTTGTCATTCTGGAAGGTTCTCCCATCTCCACAGAGGAACTCTGGAGCTCTGTCAGAGTGACCATTGGGTTCTTGGTCACCTCCCTGACCAAGGCCCTTCACGAATGTTTTAACAATGTCTAATACTTTTTTTGGAGTGATCTCTGTTTTTAATGATTCCTTTTTGTCTGCTGATAGTTGTTTCAAGGTTGTTGAGTATAAGAAGGATGTAACAACAGATAACATTAGCTAGCTAGATAAGTTTAGCAAGATAGCTAGCTAGATAAGGTTAGCATGCTAGCTAGCTAGATAAGGTTAGCATGCTAGCTAGCAATATAAAGTTTAATGATAGCTAGCTACACTTACAGTTGCCAGTACCCTATTTGTTGATATTTATCAACTCCACATGGAAATTCCCACACCCAATGCGTGAATATGTATAATTAGCCTTCATCATTATTCTGAGGTGGAACCTAAACGTGCATTTCCTCTCTAGGACAGGAAATTACATCAAAATATTGACGTCAACTTCCTCTTGGGGGGTTCCTTTAAGCAATTTAATACAATTGAGGCTTCCCAATAACAGCATTGATGCAGCTCACAAAGAGATTTTCCAGGAACTGGGGAGACTTGATGAGGTTAAAACAGTCAAGATGTATTTAGAATGCATGGAAGTTGAGTGGTCGGGTGGTAAGAATAGGCTGGTTTCCAAAGAGCTCTCTGGGGATTGGGGATTGCCGGTCATGATGACGTGCAATCCACATTTATGTTGTGTAAGCTGGCTTTCTGGGGCTGCGCCAGGTGTTTTCTTGGGTGTTGAATGAGGTGTGTTCCCCCTTTTACAATATAAACTGCTCTAAGCCCAATTGAAAAGTGCTAGCGATGTGAATGCACCCAAAAAGAGAGTGTTCTGTCCCTGTCAGTCCCTGGCCCCATCTGATCCATTTGGTAGCCCTCCACTATGCTGGCTGTGCCATGAACTCACTAGCCCTACCGTTTCTCTGGATATTTGTCATTGCTGCTTCCTATCGTGTCCCCATGCACTTAAACATTGATGTCTCAAATGCATACGTATGCCCTGAATTAATTTTAATGTAATCCCATCCACAATATGTACTGTTTCCTTTTTTAGTCGTTCAGAACACAAACATTATGATTGACTTCCAGCCTATAACCTTAATGTTCAACGACAACAGAGAGTTCTGGAGGAAAATACGAAGCCTGCTCACGATGCAGTACGTTTAGTGGTCAGGGCTGTGAGAATAGGTTGGTTTCCATACGACCACTAGGGCTTCTCAGACTGCATTTTTGAAATGTATTTTTTTATTATTTAACTAGGTAAGTCACCTAAGTACCCAGTTCACAAATGTGCACTCTCCTCAAACAATAGCATGATATTCTTTCACTGTAATTGCTACTGTAAATTGGACAGTACAGTTAGATTATTAAGAATTTAAGCTTTCTGCCAAAATCAGATATGTCTATGTCCTGGGAAATGTTCTTGTCACTTACAACCTCATGCTATTCGCATTAGCCTACGTTAGCTCAACAATCCTGAGGGAACCCACGCCTCACTGTCTGCCTGTCGCTCTCTGTACCATGTACCATACGTAGAGAGTGAGCGGTGCCCAGACGAGACAACTTTTTCTGGAGCCAGGTGAAATCATGCATCAACTTCATTATCATGTATACATCCAAGTAAATGCCAATAGGAAAAAAGCTCAACTGAACGAAAATGCAGCTAGTGTACTGTCATTCCAGGTGCCAGGTTTGAAGTGACTGAGTTAGCTGAAGTTGGATAGCTAGCTAGAAAGTGACAAGAACGTTATCCATAGCAACCATTTTGTTTAGAATGGTTGACCTGTCACGTCTTGACCAGTAATAGGGGTTATTTGTTATTGTAGTTGGGTCAGGACGTGGCAGGGGGTATTTGTTTTATGTGGTTCTGGGTGGTTGTGTGTTTAGTAGGGTGTTTGATTTATTATTCCGGGTTTTGGGCAATATTCTATGGTTATGTATGTCTATGTTTAGTCTAGTATTTTGTATTTCTATGCTTAGTTAATTGGGTATTGTTCTCTCAATTGGAGGCAGGTGTTTTCTAGTTGCCTCTGATTGAGGGTCCTATATATAGGTATGTGTTTGTTTTAGTGTTTTGTGGGAGATTGTGCTAGATATAGCTTTGTTGCCTTACCGGCCTGTTATTAGTCATTGTGTTTTTGTTGTGTACGTATTTATTTTGGTTTACCATCTTTGTCCGTTTAAATAAAAGAAGATGAGTGCACATTTCCCCGCTGGGTCTTGGTCCACTTTACCCGACGACAACCGTGACAGAATCTCCCACCAACCAAGGACCAAGCAGCGGGGTAAGGAGCAACAGGATAATTATATGGACTATCGGGAGTTTTGGACGTGGGAGGAGATTTTGGCTGGAGAGGGCCCATGGAGGAAGTCTGGTGAGGACCGGGAACGCTACCGGGGAACACGGCTGGCTAGGAAGCTGGAGAGGCAGCCCCAATAAAAAAAAATTGGGGGGGGCACACGGGTAGGTTGGCTAGGGCAGGCAGTGGACCTAAGCCAGCTCCCCGTGCTTTTTATGGGGAACAGGTGGAGAAGAGAGCGCCGGAGTATGCGGAAGTGCGCACGATCTCGCCCATACGCACGCACAGTCCGGTGCGAGTGATCCCAGCCCCTCACAAGTGTCGTGCGAGAGTGGGCATCCAGCCTGGAAGGAGGATGCCTGCGCAGCACATCTGGTCACCGGTGCGCCTCCTAGGTCCAGGCTACCCTACGCCCGCTCTACGCATGGCAACCATCAGGCCCCTGCACAGCCCAGTTCGCCTGTGCCAGCACTTCGCTTGTGCAGGGCTACTAGTTCCATCCAGCCAGGACGGGTTGTGCAGGAGGTGCAATCGAGACCTCCAGTGCGTCTCCACGGCCCGGTATATCCAGTACCAGCACCACGCACCAGGCCTCCAGTGCGTCAGCCCAGTCCTATTCAGCCTGTTCCCGCTCCTCACACTAGCCTTGAAGTGCGTGCCTCCAGTCTGTTACCTCCAGTACCAGCACCATGCACTAGGCTTCCAGTGCATCAGCCCAGTCCAGTATGTCCTGTTCCCGCTCCTCGCACTAGCCTTGAAGTGCGTGCCTCCAGTCTGTTACCTCCAGTACCAGCACCACGCACTAGGCTTCCAGTGCATCAGCCCAGTCCAGTATGTCCTGTTCCCGCTCCTCGCACTAGCCTTGAAGTGCGTGTCTCCAGTCTGATACCTCCAGTACCAGCACCACGCACTAGGCTTCCAGTGCATCAGCCCAGTCCAAGATGTCCTGTTCCCTCTCCTCGCACTAGCCCTGAGGTGCGTGTCCCCAAACTGGCACATCCAGTACCAGCACCACGCATCAGGCTTCCAGTGCGTCAGCCCAGTCCAACTCGGCCGGTTCCTGCTCCCCGCACTAGCCCTGAGGTGCGTGTCCCCAGGCTGGTACCTCCACTACCAGCCCCACGCATCAGGCTTCCAGTGCGTCAGCCCAGTCCCGAGTGTCCGGCAACAGTACCTTGTCCAGAGTGTCCGGCAACAGTACCTCGTCCAGAGTGTACGGCAACAGTACCTCGTCCAGAGTGTCCGGCAACAGTGTCTAGTCCGGAACCGAGTGAGACGGCCTACAGTCCGGCACCGAGTGAGTCTGCCTACAGTCCAGCGCCGAGTGAGTCTGCCTACAGTCCGGTGCTGAGTGAGTCTGCCTGCAGTCCGGAGCCGAGTGAGTCTTACTGCAGTCCGGAACCGGGTGAGTCTGCCTACAGTCCGGTGCTGAGTGAGTCTGCCTGCAGTCCGGAGCCGAGTGAGTCTTACTGCAGTCCGGAACCGGGTGAGTCTGCCTACAGTCCGGAACCGGGTGAGTCTGCCTACAGTCCGGAACCGGGTGAGTCTGCCTACAGTCCGGAACCGAGTGAGTCTGCCTACAGTCCGGAACCGAGTGAGTCTGCCTACAGTCTGGAGCTTCCAGAGTCGGCTTACTGTCCGGAGCTCCCAGAGACGCTCTACAGCCCTGAGCATTCAGCAGGGGTGGACAGATTGGGTGGGGGAAAAAGACCTCAGCCTGAGCCACCTCCAGTATAGGTTGGTTGGGGAGGGGGGGGGGGGGTGTAGCACAGGAGCCGTCGTTGACGGCAGCCACCCTCCCTTCCCTCCCTTTAGTTTAGGGGATTTGTTTTTTTTGGGGGGTAATTTTGTTTTTTTGTGTGAGGTGCATCCGGGGTCTGCACCTTTGGGGGGGGTACTGTCACATCCTGACCAGTAATAGGGGTTATTTGTTATTGTAGTTTGGTCAGGACGTGGCAGGGGATATTTGTTTTATGTGGTTCGGGGTGGTTGTGTGTTTAGTAGGGTGTTTGATTTATTATTCCGGGTTTTGGGCAATGTTCTATGGTTATGTATTTCTATGTTTAGTCTAGTATTTTGTATTTCTATGCTTAGTTAATTGGGTATTGGACTCTCAATTGGAGGCAGGTGTTCTCTAGTTGCCTCTGATTGAGGGTCCTATATATAGGTGTCACGGAATTCTAGGACCAGTGGAGATGCGGAATCAGGTGCAGGAGACAGAGGCCCGGAGCAACAGTGTTTTAATGCCACGGTAAACAAAACACAATAGCCGAAAGGCACAGGGCGCTTAAATAGGTCCGCCCGGGAAACACATTCCCAAAAGAAAACACGAAGAAAAGCGCACGGGGCGCAGCCCGGCAATAAATCGTACACAGGCCAGTGAAACAGGCCAAACACACAACTGTCCTGAGTGGACAATAAACAATCCCGCACAAGAACCCAAACTGAAAATACACACTAAATAACCCTCCACTAATGACAGACACGAAACAGGTGCGGGATAGACAGACAAAACCAAAAGACACAGAAACATAAATCGGTGGCAGCTAATAGGCCGGCGACGACGACCGCCGAGCGCCGCCCGACCGAGGAGGGGCGCCACCTTCGTTGGATACTGTGACAATAGGTATGTGTTTGTTTTAGTGTTTTGTGGGAGATTGTGCTAGGTATAGCTTTGTTGCCTTACCGGCCTGTTATTAGTCGTTGTGTTTTTGTTGTGTACGTATTTATTTTGGTTTACCTTCTTTGTCCGTTTAAATAAAAGAAGATGAGTGCACATTTCCCCGCTGCGTGTTGGTCCACTTTACCCGACGACAACCGTGACATGACCAGCTCTTTTGCATTGCAAATATGCAAATATAATTAACACTGGGTCACGTCTGTAGCAACATGATCAAAAGAACTAACAACCAGATTTTTGTCCGGACTATATCTTCTGGTGGTGAATGAAATTGTATGAATTTACTTATCAAAATAATGTTTTTATGAAAATATGTAATTCATTTAGAATTTAATATTTTGGTAACGTTTTAATATGTTGGTAACCGCTATCTCGTTGGGCTGAACAATGTAATTTATGATACAGCACTGCCTCTTTAATTAAATGTTAATAGAAAAGCTATGAAAACAGACGAAAACAGAGCAGCTGTAGAGGTAGTAGCTTTAGTTGGCTAAGAAAAGCAAGAAGACGTTAGCCAGCCTGCAAAGCAACACATCAACATTTTTTTTTATTATGTGGTGATATTTGTGGTGGTATTTGATTAATGTTGATTAACGTTTAAAATGTATGGATTTCAGCAAACAAAGAAAGGCACGCAACTACAGAGGACAAACATAGGTACAAGTTGGTCGTTTCATAGTTCAATTTTTTTGTAAGAATTGACCTTTGGTGAATCGATGTAGTCGGAGCTAGATTCCACAAAGTATGGTCTAGGTGGAGTTTAGTCCGCTACCTCATAGCGTACGTATCAGTGAATCACTGTGACATATGAAATACGCATGACGTGTATATTTTTTGACATGCGAAAACCCAAATGGTGTTTCATACATTTGAACTATACGTCATAACAGCGTTATAATATTGTTGTGAAGATAACAAAGCAAATGTCATAAGCCATCATGATGACAAGGAGTGATACACTTCACTGATGTTATCTAGTCACAGAGGAAACAGATGACAGTTACATAGGCTAAACCGCATCATGTTTTTCCCTCTCTAAAACACTGACATTATAGAACACCAAAGGGCGGTATTTGATTTTCATTCTTCTGAAATATATTATTATTGCACATTTACAGACCAAGGCCAAACATTCTCCTGTTTTCATAGAAACCAGTGTCAATCTTAAAGCAATAGGTGATAAGAGATAGCAAACCATATTTTAAACCTTCAGATCTGTCTAAAAAAGGGGTTATATAGAGGTTGAATGTAGGTTAATGGTTCTCTCCACTCTCTTCCCAAGGCCAGTGCTCCCACCCCCTCCACTACACCTCCACCCCCTCCACCCACCCTCCCCTCACCCACTCTACTCTTCCCCCAACCAGCTTAACTTTACTCCTCCCGCTCACCCCCCCTCCTCCCCAACCCTCCACTCCACTCCCCCTCCCCCCGCCAGTATTATGTAACATTATGTACACTATGTAACCTAGGGGATGTTTAAGAGACCGGCCGACTGTTGCTCCACCAGATAACAGACACTATTTACTTTTCCTGGAAGTGTCATCTTGTCATGGTCGGGGGCGGGCCGGTATGCAGGGTTGGAGTTGTTTTGTTGAACTGCCACTATATGCAGTGCATATCTATATGTGGTAACATGGCCCAGGGCATAAGGCTCATATGCCTGGGTGGATTGGGTCCATGTTCCTTTTACAGAAGTACAGTATGCAGAATATATTTTTATAAATATGTATGGCAGAACATGTTGACATATATTCACTAACACACATGCATACGCACGCACACACAAGCCCCCTATACCTCCTGTCCGGCTGTCTACCTACCCCCAAACGGCTATTTGTCTGCCTGGAGAGAATATTTATCCTTTATTTAACTAGGCAAAACAGTTAAGAACAAATTCTTATTTACAATGACAGCTTACCCCAGCACAATTGTGCACCACACTATGGGACTTACAATCACAGCCAGATGTGATGCAGTCTGGATTTGAACCAGGTACTGCAGTGACACTTCATGCAATGTGCTACTGTGTTTTAGACCATTGCACCACTCGGGAGCTATACAGTTCATACTGAAAGTATTCAGACCCCTTCACTTTTTCCACATTTTGTTACCTTATAGCCTTATTCTAAAATGTATTTATTTAAAAAAATGTCCTCATCAATCTACACACAATACCCCATAACAACAAGTTTTTAGAAATGTTAACAACAGTATAAAAAAATTAAAACAGAAATACCTTATTTGCATAAGTACAGTGCCTTGCAAAACTATTCACCCCTCTTGGCGTTTTTCCTATTTTGTTGCATTACACCTGTAATTTGATGGATTTATATTTACAGTGGGGGGGGAAAGTATTTGATCCCCTGCTGATTTTGAACGTTTGCCCACTGACAAAGAAATGATCAGTCTATAATTTTAATGGTAGGTTTATTTGAACAGTGAGAGACAGAATAACAACAAAAATATCCAGAAAAACGTGTCAAAAATGTTATAAATTGATTTGCATTTTAATGAGGGAAATAAGTATTTGACCCCCTCTCAATTAGAAAGATTTCTTGCTCCCAGGTGTCTTTTATGCACGTAATGAGCTGAGATTAGGAGCACACTCTTAAAGGGAGTGCTCCTAACCGCAGCTTGTTACCTGTAAAAGAGACACCTGTCCACAGAAAAAAATCAATCAATCAGATTCCAAACTCTCCACCATGGCCAAGACCAAAGAGCTCTCCAACGATGTCAGGGACAAGACTGTAGACCTACACAAGGCTGGAATGGGCTACAAGACCATCGCCAAGCAGCTTGGTGAGAAGGTGACAACATTTGGTGCGATTATTCGCAAATGGAAGAAACACAAAAGAACTGTCAATATCCCTCGGCCTGGGGCTCCATGCAAGATCTCACCTCGTGGAGTTGCAATGATCATGAGAATGGTGAGGAGTCAGCCCAGAACTACACGGGAGGATCTTGTCAATGATCCCAAGGCAGCTGGGACCATAGTCACCAAGAAAACAATTGGTAACACACTACGCCGTGAAGGACTGAAATCCTGCAGTGCCCGCAAGGTCCCCCTGCTCAAGAAAGCACATATACATGCCCGTCTGAAGTTTGCCAATGAACATCTGAATGACTCAGAGGACAACTGGTGACAGTGTTGTGGTCAGATGAGACCAAAATGGAGCTCTTTGGCATCAACTCAACTCGCCGTGTTTGGAGGAGGAGGAATGCTGCCTATGACCCCAAGAACACCATCTCCACCGTCAAACATGGAGGTGGAAACATTATGCTTTGGGGGTGTTTTTCTGCTAAGGGGACAGGACAACTTTACCGCATCAAAGGGACGATGGACGGGGCCATGTACCATCAAATCTTGGGTGAGAACCTCCTTCCCTCAGCCAGGGCTTTGAAAATGGGTCGTGGATGGGTATTCCAGCATGACAATGACCCAAAACACACGGCCAAGGCAACAAAGGAGTGGCTCAAGAAGAAGCACATTAAGGTTCTGGAGTGGCCTAGCCAGTGTCCAGACCTTAATCCCATAGAAAATCTGTGGAGGGAGCTGAAGGTTCGAGTTGCCAAACGTCAGCCTCGAAACCTTAATGACTTGGAGAAGATCTGCAAAGAGGAGTGGGACAAAATCCCTCCTGAGATGTGTGCAAACCTGGTGGCCAACTACAAGAAACGTCTGACCTCTGTGATTGCCAACAAGGGTTTTGCCACCAAGTAATAAGTCATGTTTTGCAGAGGGGTCAAATACTTATTTCCCTCATTAAAATACAAATCATTTTATAACATTTTTGACATGCGTTTTTCTGGATTCTTTTGTTGTTATTCTGTCTCTCACTCTTCAAATAAACCTACCATTAAAATTATAGACTGATCATTTCTTTGTAAGTGGGCAAACGTACAAAATCAGCAGGGGATCAAATACTTTTTTCCCCCACTGTATGTTTCATGTAATGGACATTCACAAAATAGTCCAAATTGGTGAAGTGAAATTAAAACAATAACTTGTTTCCAAGAATGTATAAATGGAATAGTGGTGCATATGTATTCACCCTTTGCTATGAAGCCCCAAAATAAGATATGGTGCAACCAATTACCTTCAGAAGTCACATAATTAATTAAATAAAGTCCACCTGTGTGCAATCTAAGTGTCACATGATCTGTCACATGAACTCAGTATATGTTCTGAAAGGCCCCAGAGTCTGCAACATCACTAAGCATGGGGCACCACCAAGCAAGCGGCACCATGAAGACCAAGGAGCTCTAAAAAAGGTCAGGGACAGAGTTGTGGAGAAGTACAGTTCAGGGTTGGGTTATAAAAAAATATCTGAAACTTTGAACATCCCACGGAGCCTGCCAAGAGAAGGCCGCCCCACGGACCAGGCAAGGAGGGAATTAACCAGAGAGGCAAAGAAAGACCAAAGATAACACTGAAGGAGCTGCAAAGCTCCACAGCAGAGATTGGAGTATCTGTCCATAGGACCACTTTAAGCAGTGCACTCCACAGAGCTGGGCTTTACGGAAGAGTGGCCAGAAAAAAGCCATTTCTTAAAGAAAATAATAAGCAAACACGTTTGGCGTTTGCCAAAATGCATGTGGGAGACTCACCAAACATATGTAAGAAGGTACTCTGGTCAGATGAGACTAAAATTGAGCTTTTTCGCAATCAAGAAAAATGGGATGTCTTGCACAAACCCACCACCTCTCATCACCCCGAGAATCCCATCCCCAGTGAAGCATGGTGGTGGCAGCATCATGCTGTGGGGACGTTTTTCATCAGTAGGGACTGGGAAACTGGTCATAATTGAAGGAATGATGGATGGCGCTAAATACAGGGAAATCCTTGAGGGAAACAGGTTTTAGTCTTCCAGAGATTTGAGACTGGGATGGAGGTTCACATTTCAGCAGGACAATGACACTAAGCATACTGCTAAAGCAACACTCGAGTGGTTTAAGGGGAAACATTTAAATGTCTTGGAATGGCCTAGTCAAAGCTCAGACCTCAATCCAATTGAGATTCTGTGGTATGACTTAAAAATTGTTGTACACCAGCAGAACCCATCCAACTTAAAGGAGTTGGAGCAGTTTTGCCATGAAGAATGGGCAAAAATCCCAGTGGCTAGACGTGCCAAGCTTATATCCCAAGACATATCATAACCAAACATATCCCCAGAGACTTGCAGCTGTAATTGCTGCGAAAGGTGGCTCTACAAAGTATTGACTTTGGGGGGGGGGGGGGGGGGGGCGGGGGTGAATAGTTATGCATGCTCAAGTTTTCTGTTTTTTTTTTGTCTTATTTCTTGTTTGATTCACAATAAAAAATATTTTGCACGTTCAAAGTGGTAGGCATGTTGTGTAAATCAAATGTAAATCAAGAGCTCTGAGATAGGATTATGTCGAGGCACAGATCTGGGGAAGGGCACAAAAACATTTCTGCAGCATTGAAGGTCCCCAAGAACACAGTGGCTGGCCTCCATCATTCCTAAATGGAAGAAGTCTGGAACCACCAAGACTCTTCCTAGAGCTGGCCGCCCTGCCAAACTGAGCAATCCGGGCAGAAGGGCCTTGGTCAGGAAGGTGACCAAAAAAACCAGATGGTCACTCTGACAGAGCTCCAGAGTTCCTCTGTAGAGATGGAAGAGCCTTCCAGAAGGACAACTATCTCTGCTGCACTCCACTAATCAGGTCTTTATGGTAGAGTGGCCAGACAGAAGCTAGAGAGCATTGGTAGTAACCAGAGAGTCCAGTGACTGCTAGAGAGCACTGGTAGTAACCAGAGAGCCCAGTGACTGCTAGAGAGCACTGGTAGTAACCAGAGAGTCCAGTGACTGCTAGAGAGCACTGGTAGTAACCAGAGAGCCCAGTGACTGCTAGAGAGCACTGGTAGTAACCAGAGAGCCCAGTGACTGTTAGGGAGCACTGCTCTCCTTGTTTCCATGGTCTGTGTGAGAGTGGTAATACAGAAAGATATGTGGATATTAAAACATTATCAGGGTGAACCAAAGTTCAGCATTAAAACTGAATAATCCAATTTCTAGGCCTGGGACAGATGGCCCAGAATAAAGAATGATTGGGCCCACAGAGCAGCGTCCATGCACGGGACTGACAGGGGGAGCAGCATGGATCAGACCTGGTGGAAATACTGTTTGAAATCCTTCAAATACTTTCAACGTCTGCTATGCCATGCCTGGAGTGCCAGATGGGTGGGGTTTGCAGTTTTGGGACTATTCAATAGGTCCATTAAGCCAGGCAAGCTTAATCAAGCACAGATAAAGAATTTGAAGTGATTTCAAATACACTAAAAAACTATGGAAACGCAACATGCAACAATTTCAAATATTTTAATGAGTTACAGTTCATACACTGTTTATATATAAAGTCATTTTAAATATATTATTTATGCCTTAATCTATGGATTTCACATGACTGGGAATACAGATATGCATCTATTGGTCACAGATACCTTAAAACTTCTTTGGGATAATAGGCAGTATTTTGACGTCCGGATGAAAAGCGTGCCCAAAGTAAACTGCCTGTTACTCAGGTCCAGAAGCTAGGATATATATATTTGGATGGGGAACACTCTAACGTTTCTAAAACTGTTAAAATATTGTCTGTGAGTATAACAGAACTGATATGGCAGGCGGAACCCTGAGGACATACCATCCCCCCCAAAAAATGATCATGCTGAAACATTAAGTGATGGAGGTGGATGAATGGCACAACAATTAGCCTCAGGATTTCTTCACAGTATCTCAGTCCACATTCAAACCGCCATCAATAAAATGCAATTGTATTCATTGTCCGTAGTTTATGCCTGCCCATACCATAACCTGACCGCCACCATGGGGCACTCTGTTCATAGCGTTGACATCAGCAAACCGCTCGCACACCTAACCAGCATGGCTACCACAGCAATACGCCATCCCATCTGGTTTAGTGGGACTATCATTTGTTTTTCAACAAGACAATGACATAACACACCTCCAGTCTGTGTAAGGGCTATTTGACCAAGAAGGAGAGGGATGGTTAACTGACTTGTTCAGGGGCAGAACAACACATTTTTTACCTTGTCAGCTCAGGGATTCGATCATGAAACCTTTTGGTTACTGGCCCAACATTCTAACCACTAGGGTACCTGCCGCCCCAATTTATACATTGCACATTTGCAAAACCTGTTTTTTCTTTGTTATTATGGGGTATTGTGTGTAGATTGATGAGGAAAAAGTTTTTTTTTTAAATACATTTTAGAATAAGGCTGTAACGTGTAAAAAAAGTCTGAATACTTTGCACTGTATAATATAAGAATATTTGTATTTAGAATATGTGAAAAATGGTGACATTTAACTATTTTAATTATATATCACCTAAGCTGACATATACTCTATGTCAGTTCTGATGGCATATTACCTATATGACTATAATGACGTATTACTTACTATAATGTATTCTATGTCACTATAATAACATTGTATATGTCACTATAATAACGTGGTATATGTCACTATAATAATGTATTCTATGTCACTATAGTAACGTGGTATATGTCACGATAATAACATTGTATATGTCACCATAATAATGTATTCTATGTCACTATAATAATGTTGTATATGTCACTATAATAACGTTGTATATGTCACTATAATAACGTTGTATATGTCACTATAATAATGTATTCTAAGTCACTATAAGGTATTCTATGTCACTATAATAACATTATATATGTCACTATAATAATGTATTCTAAGTCACTATAAGGTATTCTATGTCACTATAATAACGTTGTATATGTCACTATAATAATGTATTCTATGTCACTATAAGGTATTCTATGTCACGATAATAACGTTGTAGATGTCACTATAATAATGTATTCTATGTCACTATAAGGTATTCTATGTCACGATAATAACGTTGTATATGTCACTATAATAATGCATTCTATGCCACTATAATGTATTCTGTGTCACTATAATAATGTTGTATATGTCACTATAATAATGTCATATACAATACCGTTGAAAACATTTGGGATCACCTAGAAATGTCCTTGTTTTTGAACGAAAAGCAAATTTTTGTCCATTAAAATAACATTAAATTGATCAGAAATACAGTGTAGACATTGTTAATGTTGTAAATGACTATTGTAGCTGGAAACAGCTGCATTTTAATGGAATATCTACATAGGCGTACAGAGGCCCATTATCAGCAACCATCACTCCTGTGTTCCAATGGCACGTTGTGTTAGCTAATCCAAGTTTATCATTTTAAAAGGTTAATTGATCATTAGAAAATCCTTTTGCATTTATGTTAGAACAGCTGAAAACTGTTGTTCTGATTAAAGAAGCAATAAACTGGCTTACCTTTAGACTAGTTCAATATCTGGAGCATGAGCATTTGTGGGTTCGATTACAGGCTCAAAATGGCCAGAAACAAAGGACTTTCTTCTCAAACTCGTCAGCCTATTCTTGTTCTGAGAAATGAAGGTTATTGCATGCGAGAAATTGCCAAGAAACTGAAGATCTCATACAATGCTGTGTACTACTCCCTTCACAGAACAGGGTAAACTGTCTCTAACCAGAATAGAAAGAGGAGTGGGAGGCCCCGGTGCACAACTGAGGAAGAGGAGAAGTACATTAGAGTGTCTAGTTTGAGAAACAGGTGCCTCACAAGTCCTCAACTGGCAGCTTCATTAAATAGTACCCGCAAAACAACGTCAACAGTGAAGAAGCGACTCCGGGATGCTGGCGTTCTAGGCAGAGTTCCTCTGTTCAGTGTCTGTGTTATTTTGCCCATCTTAATATTTTATATTTATTGGCCAGTCTGAGATATGGCTTTTTTATGCAATCTGAAATGCTTACTTACAAGCCCTTAACCAACAATGTGTCACGTTCTGACCTTAGTATGAGGTCATTTTTCCATAGTAGATTGGTCAGGGCGTGACAGGGTGTTTTTGTCAATATATTTTGGGTTTTCTGTTTTCTATGTGGGTTGTCTAGATTGTCGTTCTATGTTGTATTTTCTATGTTGTGGCCGGGTATGGTTTCCAATCAGAGGCAGGTGTTTTTCGTTGTCTCTGATTGGAAGCCATACTTAGGCAGCCTGTTTTTCATGGGGTTTTGTGGGTGGTTGTTTTCCGTTTCGTTGTTTGTACCTGACAGGACTGTTGTTGCTAGTTTTTGTTATTTTACAAAGTGTTTTCATTAAAAGTAATTATGAGCACTACACACGCCGCATTTTGGTCTCCTTTAGACGACCCTTATTACACAATGAAGTTTTATGAAAAATAAGTGTTAAGAAAATAAAAAAGTAAAAAATAAAAAGATACAACATTGTAATAAAAAAGAAGAAAATATAAATTAAAGAGCAAGAATAAAATAATAGTAGCGAGGCTATATACAGGGGGTACCGGTACAGAGTCAATGTGGAGGCTATATACAGGGGGTACCGGTACAAAGTCAATGTGGAGGCTATATACAGGGGGTACCGATACAGAGTCAATGTGGAGGCTATATACATGGGGTACCGATACAGAGTCAATGTGGAGGCTATATACAGGGTGTTACGGTACAGAGTCAATGTGGAGGTTATATACAGGGGGTACCGGTGCAGAGTCAATGTGGAGGCTATATACAGGGGGTACCAGTACAGAGTCAATGTGGAGGCTATATACAGGGGGTACCGATACAGGGTCAATGTGGAGGCTATATCCAGGGGGTACCGGTACAGAGTCAATGTGGAGGCTATATACAGGGGGTACCGATACAGAGTCAATGTGCACAGGTTAGTCGAGGTAATTGAGGTAATATGTACATGTAGGTAGAGGTAAAGTGACTATGCATAGATAATCAATAGAGAGTAGCAGCATCATAAAAATGGGGGGGATGGTCAATGCAAATTGTCTGGGTAGCCATTTGATTAGCTGTTCAGGATTTTTATGGCTTGGGGTAGAAGCTGTTAAGAAGTCTTTGGAGCTCTGGTACCGCTTGCCATGCGGTAGCAGAGAACAGTCTATGACTGGGGTGGCTGGAGTCTTTGGCAATTTTTTGGTACTTCTTCTGACTCCGCCTGGTATAGAGTTCCTGGATGGCAGGACGCTTGGCCCCAGTGATGTACTGGGCCGTACGCACTACCTTCTTTAGTGCCTTGCGGTCGGAGGCCAAGCAGTTGCCATACCAGGGGTGATGCAACCATAATCTTGATGGTGCAGCTGTAGAACTTTTTGAGGATCTGAGGACAAATGCCAAATCTTTTCAGTCTCCTGAGGGGGAATAAGCATCGTCATGCCCTCTTCACGACTGTCTTGGTGTGTTTGAACCATTCTAGGTTGTTGGTGATGTGGACACCAAGGAACTTGTAGCTCTCAACCTGATCCACTACAGCCCCGTCGATGAGAATGGGGAGTGCTCGGGCCTCTTTTTCCTGTAGTCCACGATCATCTCCTTTGTCTTGATCCCATTGCGGGAGAGGTTGTTATCCTGGCACCACACTGCCAGGTCTCTGACCTCCTCCATATAGGCTGTCTCATCGTTGTCATCGACGACAAATCGGCAAACTTAATGATGGTGTTGGAGTCATGCTTGGCCATGCAGTCATGGGTGAACAGGGAGTACAGGAGGGGACTGAGCATGCACCCCTGAGGGGCCCCCGTGATGAGGGCCAGTGTGGCAGATGTGTTGTTACCTACCGTCACCACCTGGGGGCATCCCGTCAGGAAGTCCAGGATCCAGTAGCAGAGGGAGGTGTTTAGTCCCATGGTCCTTAGCTTAGTGATGAGCTTTGAGGGCTTCTTTATCACTGAGCTGTAGTCAATGAATAGCATTCTCACGTAGGTGTTCCTTTTTTCCAGGTGGGAAAGGGCAGTGTGGAGTGCAATAGAGATTGTGTCATCTGTGGATCTGTTGGGGCGGTATGTAAATTATAGTGGGTCTTGGGTTTCTGCGATAGTGGTGTTGATGTGTGCATGAGCAGCCTTTCAAAGCACTTCATGGCTTCAGACTATGGGTCGGTAGTCATTTAGGCAGCTTACATAGGTGTTATTTGGCACAGGGACTATGGTGGTCTGCTTGAAAAGTACAGGCCAAACATTATGTCTTTGTCAGGACTTCATAATGAGGGCCTTTGCTTGACATGACATTAGCTTGTCATTAAGGCTGTAGGATAGTGTTTTCCAACTCCAGTCCTCCAGTACCACCAGTCCTCCAGTACCTCCAGTCCTCCAGTACCTCCAGTCCTCCAGTACCTCCAGTCCTCCAGTGCCTCCAGTCCTCCAGTGCCTCCAGTCCTCCAGTGCCTCCAGTCCTCCAGTACCCCCAGTACCTCCAATCCTCCAGTCCTCCAGTACCTCCAGTCCTCCAGTACCTCCAGTCCTCCAGTCCTCCATTGCCTCCAGTCCACCAGTCCTCCATTGCCTCCAGTCCTCCAGTACCTCCAGTACCTCCAGTCCTCCAGTACCTCCAGTCCTCCAGTACCTCCAGTCCTCCAGTGCCTCCAGTACTTCCAGTACCTCCAGTCCTCCGGTCTTCCAGTACATCCAGTCCTCCAGTACCTCCAGTACCTCCGGTACCTCCAGTATTCCTGTATCTCCGGTCCTCCAGTAGCTCCAGTACCTCCAGTCCTTCCAGTCCCTCCAGTCCTCCAGTACCTCCAGTCCCTCCAGTACCTCCAGTATCTCCAGTCCTCCAGTACCTCCAGTACCTCCAGTACCTCCAGTCCTCCAGTTCCTCCAGTCCCTCCAGTCCCTCCAGTCCCTCCAGTACCTCCAGTCCCTCCAGTCCCTCCAGTACCTCCAGTACTTCCAGTCCCTCAGTTCCTCCAGTCCCTCCAGTCCCTCCAGTACCTCCAGTACCTCCAGTACCTCCAGTCCTCCAGTACCCCCAACAGCGCACATTGTTGTTGTAGCCCCGGACAAACATACCTTACTCAACTCATTGAGAACTTGATGGTTAGTTGACAAGTTGAATCAGGTGTGCTTTTCCGGGGCTACAACATCCATCTGTGCTGTTGGAGTACTGGAGGACTGGAGTTTCGACAAAACGTCAGTCTGTTCGCATCTTGTACAATGGATTAAAGTGAGCAAAAAGACATACATTTCTGCCTTTTTTTGTGTTGAGTGTTCCAACTCCTTTCTTTTCCTCGAATTTGTCCTTTTAGAAGTTTTTCTTGGTAAGCCATTCTCATGATTTTTGCCATTGTTGTTGAGCACCCCTCCTTTCATTTACATTACATTTAAGTCATTTAGCAGACGCTCTTATCCAGAGCGACTTAGAAATTGGTGGATTCACCTTATGATATCCAGTAGAACAACCACTTTACAATAGTGCATCTAAGTCTTTTAAGGGGGGGGTTAGAAGGATTACTTTATCCTATCCTAGGTATTCCTTAAAGAGGTGGGGTTTCAGGTGTCTCCGGAAGGTGGTGATTGACTCCGCTGTCCTGGTGTCTTGAGGGAGCTTGTTCCACCATTGGGGTGCCAGTGCAGCGAACAGTTTTGACTGGGCTGAGCGGGAACTGTGCTTCCTCAGAGGTAGGGAGGCGAGCAGGCCAGAGGTGGATGAACGCAGTGCCCTTGTTTGGGTGTAGGGCCTGATCAGAGCCTGAAGGTACGGAGGTGCCGTTCCCCTCACAGCTCCGTAGGCAAGCACCATGGTCTTGTAGCGGATGCGAGCTTCAACAGGAAGCCAGTGGAGAGAGCGGAGGAGCGGGGTGACGTGAGAGAACTTGGGAAGGTTGAACACCAGACGGGCTGCGGCGTTCTGGATGAGTTGTAGGGGTTTAATGGCACAGGCAGGGAGCCCAGCCAACAGCGAGTTGCAGTAATCCAGACGGGAGATGACAAGTGCCTGGATTAGGACCTGCGCTGCTTCCAGTGTGAGGCTTTGCTGAAGCGCAAAGACCTAGCTGAACATTACAAGATATTACAATACAAAACCCACTCTAATATCCACATAATTGTAATGCGATGATACTGGCGGCAGAAAAGTCAGGCGCAGGAGAGTGTTTAATAACCATGAACCACCGTCAACAGAACAATACAATAAATGGGTCAAACAAAACCCGGTAAAATACCAGCATACCGTGCACAAGCACTACAACAAACAATTACGGACAAGGACATGGGGGGGGAACAGAGGGTTGAATACACAACATGTAATTGATGTAATTGGAACCAGGTGTGATGGAAGACAAGACAAAACCAATGGAAAATTAAAAGTGGATCGGCGATGGCTAGAAGGTCAGTGACGTCGACCGCCGAACGCCGCCCGAACAAGGAGAGGGACCGACTTCGGCGGAAGTCGTGACAATAATATCCTACCACTCTCGGAGCTCATGAATTTTACATTTTAAACATAGTGATTATTGGCCGTGCTTCATTTCATGCTACTCAGTCAAACAATCACAATGCTTTATTCCCTATTCACAGTCAAAATTACAGTGGTGTAAAGTACTTAAGTAAAAATACTTTAAAGTACTTATTAAATCGTTTTTTGGGGGTATCTGTACTTTACTATTTATATTTTTGACAACTTTTACTTTTGCCGCACCACATTCCTAAATAAAACAATGTACTTTTTACCCCATACATTTTCCCTGATACCTAAAACTACTCGTTACATTTTGAAAGCTTAGCAGGACAGGAAAATGGTCCCATTCACGCACTTATCAAGAGAACATCCTTGGTCATCCCTACTGCCTCTGATCTGGCAGACTCACTAAACACAAATTACTTGTTTGTAAATGATGTCTGAGTGTTGGAGTGTGCCCCTGGCTATCGTAAATGATGTCTGAGTGTTGGAGTGTGCCCCTGGCTATCGTAAATGATATCTGAGTGTTGGAGAGTGCCCCTGGCTATTGTAAATGAAAAAAACTAAATTGTGCAATCTGGTTTGCCTAATATAAGGAATTTCAAATTATTAACATTTTTACTTTTGATACTTAAGTATATTTTAGCAATTACATTTATTTTTCATACTTAAGTATATTTAAAACCAAATACTTTTAGACTTTTACTGAAGTAGTATTTTACTGGGTGACTTTCACTTGACATGACTCAATTTCTATTTAGGTATTTTACTCAAGTATGACAATTGGGTACTTTTTCCATCACTGCAAAGTACTCTCTCTCTCTCTCTCTCTCTCTCTCTCTCTCTCTCTCTTTCTCTCTCTCTGCGGTGAGCTGTAGAGCTATAATAGCATCTGTGGCGGTTCTGGTACACCTGCCAAACCCTCTGGTTAATTCATGACAATGCTGTACGCAGCCAGCCACTGGGATTTTAATCAATATAAATGATTTGTAGGCTGGTGCTGGGTGGACCTGCTTGTGATTACGTGTTGTATGCTTCAACACACACAAGTGTGACACACACAGGAGAGCACGGACTCACACACACACACAGAGGAAAACTGTGATAGTAACTAAAGTCACTGTTCTGACTGATAGATCAAAGGGGAAACGCTGCACAGCTCTTCTGCATCTCGCTTTCCGTCTGTCTATCATTTTGTATATCTCACTCACTATCTCTGTCACTCTGTCATTATCTCTCTCTCATTCATAACCCCCCCACCCCCCTGTCCGAACAAGTTCTGCCCTGTCATGGCTCCACTGTTTGTGGAAAAGAGCCTAGTGGAAAACAAAATTGTTCCTAACCTTTCAGGTAGAGAAAGACCTGTTATCAGCTGATCGTGTTTCCTAGTAGTGAATGGCCCTGCAATGTTCCATTCACGTCAGAGTAGAAATGTTCAGAAGGTTTTGTGAAAGGGATGAACAGGCCAAGGGGAGGGAGGGAGCAGAGAACGCAACATGATCCGTCATCCAGTGGGTCAAGTGTGACAGTGTGTGTCAGGATGAACTTTGATTTGTCTTCCCTCTCTGTGTCTAAGACTGGTCCTGGGGAATGTATGACCCACATACATTATTCATGGTATGTAGTAGTGTTTAGTAAGTACACACATCCACATAGAGTACCAGTCAAAAGTTTGGACACACCTACCCATTCAAGGGTTTTTCTTTATTTGTACAACTTTCTACATTGTAGAATAATTGTGAAGACAACAAAACTTTGAAATAACACGTGGAATCATGTAGTAACCAAAAAAGTTTTAAACAAATCAAAAATCTATTTTATATTTGAGATTCTTCAAAGTAGCAACCCTTTGCCTTGATGACAGCTTGACATTTGTTTGGCATTATCTCAACCAGCTTCATGAGGTAGTCATCTAGAATGCATTTCAATTAACAGGTGTGCCTTGTTAAAAGTTAATTTGTTGTATTTCTTTCCATCTTAATGTGTTTGAGCCAATCAGTTGTGCTGTGACAAGGTAGGAGTGGTATACAGAAGATAGCCTTATTTGGTAAAAACCTCCAATTGACTCAAATGATGTCAATTAGCCTATCAGAAGCTTCTAAAGCCATGATGTCATTTTCTGGGCATTTTCCAAGCTGTTTAAAGGCACAGTCAACTTAGTGTATGTAAACTTCTGACCCACTGGAATTGTGACACAGTGAGTTATAAGTGAAATAATCTGTCTGTAAACAATTGTTGGAAAAATTACTTGTGTCATGCACAAAGTAAATGTCCTAACTGACTTGCCAAAGCTATAGTTTGTTAACAAGAAATTTGTGGAGTGGTTGAAAAACGAGTTTTAATGACTCCACCCGAAGTGTTTGGAAACTTCTGACTTCAACTGTATATCTATATATATTGAAGTGTTTAAGTCTTTACTTAGGAAAGTGATAGATACCCACACTGTACTGTACTGTACTGTACGTTTCCACACATGTAGAAACAAACCATTTTGTGTAACATTTCAACCAAAAGGTCTTGTTGGTATCTACATGGAGACTCTCAAAATAAAGTGTTAGCAAAACTCTCAACTGTCCCTTATAGTGCAACATTCCATTAACCTTCAACCTCTGTTTTCAGGTTTTTTGGTGTCACTCTTGCTGCAGACTTGTCTTCTATAAGAGGACCTGATTGAAAACCCTTCAGATAGACGAGCCATGCCCGATTAGAAACCTGGTGGCCTCTGGCAGCCGGTACCCTGTGGGCAGACTCCTGTGTTACCTCTAACTGTTTAGCAAATTAGACTATCAGGCCCGTCTGTAAACAGAAGTGTCAATGCCAAGATGGTTGCTATTTTCGAGGAAAAATCTCAGGCGGTCTTTTTCTGTTTCCAATCTGGATCTGAGAGAGAGAGGGAGGGAGGTGAAACAGGCTGGCAGGCGGTCGTAGGGAGGAGACAGGGGTGAGGGGGTAAGGGTTTATGGGGTCATGAACTTTGACTGTCTGGGTTTTAAAGGGTGAACCTTTAGCCCTGGAGGATTATTTAGGCGTTGATCTGACAGGTAGCAATCTGGCAACTGTCCCTTCATGACACTCTGCCTGAACCCTGGGTCGTAAAGCATGTCATTCGCCCTCATAAGCATGTCATTTTTTTATTTTACCTTTATTTAACTAGGCAAGTCAGTTATGAACAAATTATTATTTTCAAGGACGGCCTAGGAACAGTTCCAACAATGTGATATAAGCGTGTCATAACAGTTGGGCGGTGGTAGAAAAAGTACCCAATTGTCATACTTGAGTAAAGGAAATGACTCAAGTAAAAGTGAAAGTCACCTAGTAAAATACTACTTGAGTAAAAGTAAAATAATATTTGGTTTTAAATATAGTTAGGTATCAAAAGTAAATGTAATTGATAAAATATACTTAAGTATCTAATGTAAAAATATAAATCATTTCACTTTCCTAATATTAAGCAGATCAGATGGCACCATTTGATTTTTTTTTAAGGATAGCCAGGGTCATACTCCAACACTCAGACATCATTTACAAGCAAAGCATTTGTGTTTAGTGAGTCCCCCAGATCAGAGGCAGTAGAGGTGACCAGGGATGTTCTCTGTTTAGTAAGTCCCCCAGATCAGAGGCAGTAGATATGACCAGGGATGTTCTCTGTTTAGTAAGTCCCCCAGATCAGAGGCAGTAGAGATGTCCAGGGATGTTCTTTGTTTATTGACTCCCCTAGATCAGAGGCATTAGAGATGACCAGGGATGTTCTCTGTTTAGTGAGTCCCCCAGATCAGAGGCAGTAGGGATGACCAGGGATGTTCTCTGTTTAGTGAGTCCCTCAGATCAGAGGCAGTAGGGATGACCAGGGAAGATCTCTTGAGAAGTATGTGAATTGGACCATTTGGCTGTCAGGGAAAATGTATGGAGTAAAATGTACATTATTTACTTCAGGAAAGTAAAAGTTGTCAAAAATATAAATAGTAAAGTACAGATATTCATAAAAACTACTTAAGTAGTACTTTAAACAATTGTTTTACTCAAGTACTTTACACCACTGCAGTTGGTCTAGTCACCTTTCAGCTTCCTGACTGGTTGATGTACATTTCTGAGAAGTTAGAAGACAAGAAAGAGTACATATGACCATCAAGACCAGGCTGTTTTTCAGCTCAGAGTTTGCCTTATTACTGAAATAGCTAGCTGTCCAGAGTCAGATGGGATAGAACACATTGAGTATATGAACATAAAGGCCAGGCTGTTTTTCAGTTCAGAGTGTGTCTTATTAGTGAAACAGCTAGCTAGAGAACATACAGTATAATACATGACCATCAAGGCCAGACAGTTGTCTGTATTGACGAGACATGGCACAAACAGTTCAGGACCCTTTGACCAGGTAGTTCTCCATAAAGGCATGTCAGATAGTAGCTGCTAATATAGCATGATAAGGGATACAGCAGGTCAGGCGAAACATGCAACCTGCACCGATTCAATGCAGCCCGCAGGTGATTAGAGTAAAAAACTCAGTTCAGTTGGCTAACAATCTAGAGGAAGTAGAGTAACATCCTGAATGTGGAGGTCAGGCTCAGGGTCAGGGTCAGGATGGGTGAAGCAGCAATGGAGGGATAAATAATGGAAAATAATTTAAAAAATCCAAACTCAAGACTGAACTGTATAGTCCCGCCACTCGCCACTCCTCTGTGAGGTTGTGTCTACAGTATACTAGACGTATACAATACCCAATTCCCCAGATTCTTCCCCCCGGAAGACTCTTCTTTTTGGTTTATTGGATTGAATGTCAATTGGGGATAGAATACGAGAGGATATCGAATATTTACGCATGTATATATTGTAAGTAGGATGACAAAAAGTATTTTATTTTCAAAATACATTTTTTAGAAATAAAAGTTATTTATAGTTGACCAACTGCTGATTGATGCATTGACCGAAGAGAAGATAAGCTGTGTGATTTTACAGTATAAGGATCTATGATCTCCCAACTTCAACATGAATGCAGTTTAAGATTGTCACGAGCGGATAGAACAGTTTTAAGGGTGAGTCAAGCGCAGGAGACTGAGGTCCTTTAAAGATATTCGCCGGTATTTTCGTGTACTTTTTAGCTAGTAGTTCTGAAAGTAACTCACAAGCCAAAAATGTTCCCCGAAAACTGCGAACTACGTCACATATGCGCAGATATGTGCCCTTCGTCATTTCTCTCTCTCTCTCTCTCTGCTGTGGGTGCACCTTGCTAGCTGTCACTCAAATGGTGAGGGGCAGAAAACTCCTTGGCTGAAACTCGAATTGCTAAGGATCTAGCCCACATGGGGGTAAATGTAGGGAAAATGGAGCCGTGCAGCTTCCAGAAAAAAAGTTGCTTTCAAACTAGGGATTTCGTGGCTAATTGAGGTAAAATAATTGTTATTTTCATAGATTATGCATATATGAACTACACATTGACACATCCAGCCCAAATACTGAGTAGTCACCAAAGTACCGGAGTATGTGTTATAACAGAGACCTCATTCATGTAAACGCTCCACATTGTATGTCGGCTCAATCGGAAACAACCTTAAAATGGCACATTGTGAAACAAAGCGTGATCGGATTAAATCTCAGCCTAGATAAAGTAATATCATTAGATACCATATAGCACGCACACATGCATGTATCTGTTAATTAGCTTTTTTTCTATAATGGTCATGTGTTTTCACATGACACGCATTTCGCGAAAGCACGCCGTAGCACCCTGTAGCATGCTGTAGCACCCTGTAGCACCCTGTAGCACGCTGTAACACGCTATAGCACGCTGTAGCACCCTGTAGCACGCTGTAGCACCCTGTAGCACGTTGTAGCACCCTGTAGCACCATGTAACACGCTGTAGCACGCTGTAGCACCCTGTAGCATGCTGTAACACTTTATAGCACGCTGTAGTACGGTGTAACATCCTATAGCACGCTTTACCACGCTGTAGCACGCTGTAGCACGGTGTAACATGCTGTGGCACGATGTAACACGCTGTAGCATTGGTAGTAACCAGAGAGCCCAGTAACTGCTAGAGAGCACTGGTAGTAACCAGAGAGCCCAGTGACTGCTAGGGATCACTGGTAGTAACCAGAGAGCCCAGTGACTGTTAGGGAGCACTTCTTGTTTCCATGGTCTGTGAGAGAGTGGTAATACAGAAAGATATGTGGATATTAGAACATTAGAACACAGGGTGAACCAAAGTTCAGCATTAAAACTGAATAATCCAATTTCTAGGCCTGGGACAGATGGCCCAGAATAAAGAATGATTGGGCCCACAGAGCAGCGTCCATGCACGGGACTGACAGGGAGAGCAGCATGGGTCAGACCTGGTGGAAATACTGTTTGAAATCCTTCAAATACTTTCAGCGTTTGCTCTAGCCTGCCTGGAGTGCCAAATGGGCGGGGTTTGGGACTATTTTTGGGACTATTCTATGGGTCCATTAAGCCAGGCAAGCTTAACCTGTTGGGGCTAGGGGGCAGTATTTGCACGGCCGGATAAAAAACGTACCCGATTTAAATCTGGTTACTACTCCTGCCCAGAAACTAGAATATGAATATAATTAGTAGATTTGGATAGAAAACACTCTAAAGTTTATAAAACTGTTTGAATGGTGTCTGTGAGAATAACAGAACTCATATGGCAGGCCAAAACCTGAGAAGATTCCATACAGGAAGTTCCCTGTCTGACAATTTGTTGTCCTTCTGTTGCATCTCTATCGAAAATACAGCATCTGTGCTGTAACGTGACACTTTCTAAGGCTCCCATTGGCTCTCTAAAGCCGCCAGAAAGTGGAATGGGGTGTCTGCTGTCTCTGGGCAAAGTACAACAGCTCTGTTTGTTAGTGGTCAGCCTGGGGACAGTGACACTGAGATGCGCGTTCATGAGAATTCTCAATTTTTTTCTTTCAGCCTTTGAATGAATACAACATTGCCGAATGGAATATTATCGCTATTTTATGAGAAAAATAGCATAAAAATAGATTTTAAACAGCGTTTGACATGCTTCTAAGTACGGTAATGGAATATTTTGATTTTTTTTGTCACGAAATGCGCTCGTGCGTCACCCTTCGGATAGTGACCTGAACGCACGAATAAAACGGAGCTATTTGAATATAACTATAGATTATTTGGAACCAAAACAGCATTTGTTGTTGAAGTAGAAGTCCTGGGAGTGCATTCTGACGAAGAACAGCAAAGGTAATCAAATTTTTCTAATAGTAATTCTGAGTTTAGGTTGTCCCAAACTTGGTGGGTGTCAAAATAGCTAGCCGTGATGGCCGGGCTATGTACTCAGAATATTGCAAAATGTGCTTTCGCCGAAAAGCTATTTTAAAATCTGACACCGCGATTGCATAAAGGAGTTCTGTATCTATAATTCTTAAAATAATTGTTATGTATTTTGTGAACGTTTATCATGAGTAATTTAGTAAATTCACCGGAAGTTTGCGGTGGGTATGCTAGTTCTGAATATCACATGCTAATGTAAAAAGCTGGTTTTTGATATAAATATGAACTTGATTGAACAAAACATGCATGTATTGTATAACATAATGTCCTAGGAGTGTCATCTGATGAAGATCATCAAAGGTTAGTGCTGCATTTTGCTATGGTTTTGGTTTTTGTGACATATATGCTTGCTTTGAAAATGGCTGTGTGGTTATTTTTTGCAGAGTACTCTCCTGACATCATCTAATGTTTTGCTTTCGCTTTAAAGCCTTTTTGAAATCGGACAATGTGGTTAGATTAACAAGAGTCTTGTCTTTAAAATGGTGTAAAATAGTAATATGTTTGAGAAATTGAAGTTATTGCATTTTTTAGGTATTTGTATTTCGCGCCACGCGATTCCACTGGCTGTTGACTAGGGTGGGACGCAAGCGTCCCACCTAGCCCAGGGAAGTTAAAAAAAGGTAGTGGCATGGATCAGGAAACCAGTCTGTATCTGGTGGGACCACCATTTGCCTCATGCAGCGTGACACATCTCCTTCACATAGAGTTGATCAGACTGTTGATTGTGGCCTGTGGAATGTTGTCCTACTCCTCTTCAATGGCTGTGCGAAGTTGCTGGATAGCAGTGGGAACTTGAACACACTGTCATACTTGTCAATCCAGAGCATCCCTAACATGCTCAATGGGTGACATGTCTGGTGAGTATGCAGGCCATGGAAGAACTGGGACATTTTCAGCTTCAAGGAATTGTGTACAGATCCTTGCGAAATGGGACGGTGCATTATCATGCTGAAACATGAAGTGATGGAGGCGGATGAATGGCATGATAATGGGCCTCATTATCTCTTCACAGTATCTCTGTGCTCATTCAAATTGCCATCAATAAAATGCAATTGTGTTCATTGTCCATAGCTTACGCCTGCCCATACTATAACCCGACTGCCACCATGGGGCACTCTGTTCACAGCGTTGACATCAGCAAACCGCTCGCCCACACGATTCCATATGATATCTGCCCAGTACAGTTGATACCGGGATTAATCTGTGAAGAGAACACTTCCCCAGCATGCCAACGAAGGTGAGCATTTGCCCACTGAAGTCGGTTATGACGTCGAATTTTAGTCAGGTCAAGACCCTGGTGAAGACGATGAGCAGTCAGATGAGCTTCCCTGAGACGGTTTCTGACAGTTTTTGCAGAACTTCTTCGGTTGTGCAAACCCAAAGTTTCATCAGCTGTATGGGTGGCTTGTCTGCCTTTGTGCTGTTGTCTGTGCCCAATAATGTTTGTACAATATTTTGTGCTGCTACAATGTTGCGTTGCTACCATGTTGTTGTCATGTTGTGTTGCTACCATGCTGTGTTGTCATGCGTTGCTGCCTTGCCATGTTGTCGTCTTAGGTCTCTCTTTATGTGGTGTTGTGTTGTCTTTCTTGTCATGATGTGTGTTTTGTCCTATATTTATTATTTAAAAATGTTTTTTATCCAAGTCCCTGTCTCCTACCGGATCCCTTTTGCCTTCCGGTAGGCCGTCATTGTGGCGGCAGGGTAGCCTAGTGGTTAGAGCGTTGGGCTAGTAACTGAAAGGTTGCAAGTTTGAATCCCTGAGCTGACAAGGTACAACTCTAATGTTGTTCAGACCCTGAACAAGGCAGTTAACCCACTCTTCCTAGGCTGTCATTGTAAAGAAGAATTTGTTCTTAATTAACTGACTTGCCTCAATAAGTAAAGGGTAAATAAATTAAAGATGACTCCGCAGGTGAAGAAGCTGGATGTGGTTACATGTGATCTACGGTTCTGAAGCTGGTTGGACGTACTGCCAAATTCTCTAAAACGACATTGGAGGAATTCTCTGGCAACAGTCAGCATGCCAATTGCACTCTTGCTCAAAATGTAAGACATCTGTTGCATTGTGTTGTGTGACAACACTGCACATTTTAGAGTGGCCTTTTATTGCCCCCAGCACAAGGTGCAACTGTGTAATGATCATGCTGTTTAATCAGCTTCTTGATATGCCACACCTGTCAGGTGGATGGATTATCTTGGCAAAGGAGAAATGCTCACTAATAGTGACGTAAACAAATGTGTGCACAAAATTTGAGAGTGAAATAAGCTTTTTTTGTATATGGACAATTTCTGGGATCTTTCATTTCAGCTCATGAAAACATGGGACCAAGACGTTACATGTTTTGTTTATATTTTGTTCAGTGTAGTATTTGATCCCAGGTCTGGTATGGATGGAGAACATCAGAGAGTCATCAGACAGAGACATATCTGGCTGTGGCTCTGCCATCACATAGTGATGGAATCCTCCATATTCACATTACAGGTATGCAAAGGGATGTGTTATTTGCCAGCAGACTTCTTATCAACAGGACAAACAGATACAAACAGTGAAATTAGTGGTTGTTTTTTTTGGATTGATGTCAACAAATTATATATCCACTTTCGTAACGTATTTGGTTGGGAGAGCATAAAGATGGTGGTCCCCATGCATTTACCACAAATGACTAGTTCTGATAAGTTTGTCGTGTTGTACATTGCTCTCTGTTACTATAGTTTGTATGGTCATTAGCACAGTATACATGATCCCAATTTTAGCTTCAAAACACCAGCAATTTGAAAAACCCAAAGTGTAGATTGTGCTGATTTATGGCACGAGCCGTAGTTTACAAACTCAATGGCTCATGCTAAAACAATGTTTGCCATTGGGGGAGGATAAAAGTTAAAGGAGTTTTGAAAATGTCAGATTATGTTCAATGAACATTGTGTCTGCAGCTCTGATTCATATGCATTTGGTACTTGTCAAAGAAAGTGACTTTTCTATTGTAGTGTCCTCTGTGGCTCAGTAGCTAGAGCATGTTGCTTGTAATGCCAGGATAGTGGGTTTGATTCCTGAGACCACCATATGTATGCACATGTTACTGTAAATTGTTTTGGATAAAAGCGTCTGCTAAATGGTGTACAGTATATAGATGATGATGTTAAATGTTATACTTGTTCAGTATTCTCTTGATATCCATGTTGATCAGTGGTGCCCAGGTTAGACAAAGGACATTCAGTAGCTCAGACCAGCTCCTGTAGTGAAGACCCCCTGTGCTGACATATCACTCTCATCTGCTGTTTCTAACACTGTCTCCATCCAAATCAGGTTAGATAAACATGGTCAAATCCCAATGCTGTGTTTGCATTTCTGGAGCTTATTGTTTGTAGGATTTAGCCTGGCGCTTACACAACTTTGTAATTAAAGTAAATATTTGAGGAAAGCATTCTGATGCGTGTGTGTGTGTGTGTGTGTGTGTGTGTGTGTGTGTGTGTGTGTGTGTGTGTGTGTGCATCTGCTTGCATCTGTGTTAGCCATGGGATCTAGGGGTATGTTTCATTGTTTACCTTTTGTCGATGCAGACAGCTATTCCTTATAAGACTGCAGTTCTACATTGTTATTATATAAGTCTCTTATACAAGTGTAATGTTTACATGCCTAGTGTTTGCATAGCTTGTAAGTCCCTCATCATAATGTCTGCTTCTGTCTACTGTCAACCAAGAACCATTCATTCAGCAATAGAAAGACTAATGTAACAATACTTGTTCAGTGTTGTCTTGATATCCATGTTGGTCAGTGGTGCCCAGGTTAGACCAAGGACATTCAGTAGCTCTGACCAGCTCCTGTAGGGAAGACCCCCTGAGCTGACATATCACTGTCATCTGCTGTTTCTAACACTGTCTCCATCCAAATCAGGTCATGGATCATATAACCAAACTCGTATCCAAACTCCATGTTTGCATTTCTGGAGCTCATTTTTTTATAGGATTTAGCCTGGCACTCATACAACTTTGTAATTAGAGTAAATATTGACTTTATATGCATGTTGCCTTTGTATCCATCAGTGAGTATTGGCCAAACATTTCTACATGTATCAAAGTTGGCCCACATGATTGTTTAACATCATGCGATGAGGTCACATTGACTCAATCTCTCTCCCCACTGCACACATGTCCCGTGTCGGCGTGGGTACGAATCCGTCACACTGCATATTTTATTTTGCCACATATTCTCCTGTCTTTCCTGTGCCCTCTACTCACAGTCCAACGTACGAGAGGAGTGGGAACTGCCCGCGTTCATTTGAAGACCCAATGCAGCTGTTTTTATCTCAATATCAAATAATGTCTGAATAACAAATACACTACATGACTGATGTATGTGGACACCTGTTCGTTGAACACCTCATTCCAAAATCATGGGCTTTAATATGGAGTTGGTCCCCCCTTTGCTGCTATAACAACTTGCACTCTTCTGAAACATTGCTGCGGGGAGCAAGAGCATTAGTGAGATCGGCCACTGATGTTGGCCGACTAGGCCTGGCTCGCAGTTGGCGTTCCAATTGATCCCAAAGGTGTTCGATGGGTTTGAGGTCAGGGCTTTGTGCAGGCCAGTCAAGTTGTTCCACACCGATCTAGACAAACTATTTCTGTATGGACCTCACTTTTTGCATGGAGGCATTGTCAGGCTGAAAAGGGAAAGGGTCTTCCCCCAAACTGTTGCCACAAAGTTGGAAGCACAGAATCATCTAGAATATAATTGTATGCTATATGCTCACGGAACTAAGGGACCCAAACCATGAAAAACAGGCCCAGACCATTATTCCTCCTCCACCAAACTTTACATTTGGCACTATGCATTCTGGCAGGTAGCGTTCTCCTGGCATCTACCAAATCCAGATTTGTTTGTCGGACTGGCAGATGGTGAAGCGTGATTTATTACTATAGAGAATGCATTTCCACTGCTCCAGAGTCCAATGGTGGTGAGCTTTACACCACTCCAGCCGATGCTTGGCATTGCGCTTGGTGATCTTAGGCTTGTGTGCGGCTGCTCGGCCATGGATACCCTTTTCATCAATCGCCGAACAGTTCTTGTGCTGACATTGCTTCCAGAGGCAGTTTGGAACTCAGTAGTGAGTGTTGCAACTGAGGACAGATGATTTTCATACGCTACGTACTTCAGCACTCGGCGGTCACGTTCTGTGAGCTTTTGTGGCCTACCACTTCACGGCTGAACCATTGTTGCTCCAAGACGTTTCCACTTCACAATAACAGCACTTACAGTTGACCAGGGCAGCTCTAGCAGGGCAGACATTTGACAAACTGTCTTGTTGGAAAGGTGGCATCCTATGAGCTCTTCAGTATTTTACTGACAATGTTTGTCTATGGATATGGCTGTGTGCTCTAGTTTATACACCTGTCGGCAATGGGTGTGGCTGAAATAGCCGAATCCACTAGTAGTCTGAGCGGGGAGGGGAAAACTGAAAACTAGCTGTTATTGGCAGAGATGTTTGGAACTCTCTTCCTTATTGGTCTATTAACGAATTTACTGCATGGTGATGTCACCATGGAAGGCCAAAACTTCATCCTACCAAAACAGGCTGAAATTCCAGGCGTTCATTTCAAACAGCTCTTACTCTAAAAGGGCATTATGATCATTTTCACAATGTCACAGTATAATGCCAACCTCATAGTGTAGAAATATATAACTTAAACACAGAAAAATCAAGCTTTTGACTGCACTGGGCCTTTAATAGGAGCAACCATCAGGATTATTGTTTTAATGGTGCGTATGGTAGAACCCTCTCCAATTGTAATATTTTATAGGCCTCCTGGACCAGCGGTACAAGCCTTTAAACATTCACGGGCATCGGAGCTGTATATCGTGTGCCAGGAGATTACTGTACAGTACATGAGTAAGAGTACTGAAAGCTGATGGAATATAATATCATCTTAAACCCTTGTATAGTATTCTCTGATCCTCACCCACCCTTATTGTTACCAATGACACAGCCATCTTGGGCCCATAGAGGGTCTCTTGTAGAATCTTACTTTAGTTAAAGACGCTTAAATGTAACATATATCCCTTTTTTATAAACTTATCTCTCTAAGTGTATTCTGACCTTGAACTCAAGCATGAGAATATCATGGTATTCATTGTTTGGGTTGAAGATCAAAGAAACGAAGGTGTGTCTAAAGATACACTGTATTCTGACCTTGACTTAATTCCCTCATAATTACATCACCTTTACGCGCAATGAAACCATGAATAAGGTTGAGGAGCCTCTCCGTTCCAACATCTACTTTATATTTCTACAATAGAATTAACACCATTCTCCATGCACTGTAAGTTACACATTGATAAGAGCATGTTTCACATTTAACCAGGCAAGTCAGTTTACAATGACAGTTTATCAAGGAACAGTGGGTTAACTGCCTTGTTCAGGGGCAGAACAACAGATTTTTACATTGTCATCTCAGGGATTTGATCCAGCAACCTTTCGGTAACTGGCCTAATGCTCTAACCACTAGGCTAGCTGCCACCCCAAATTGTTTTATTTCTAGAATGGTGTTATTTCTAGAATGGTGTTATTTCTATTTGTGCTCCTGAGTGGCACAGCGGTCTAAGGCACTGCATCTGGGGTGTCACTGCAGTCCCTGGTTTGAATCCAGGTTGAATCACACCCAGCTGTGATTGGGAGTCCCATAGGTCGGCGCACAATTGGTCTAGCGTCGTCCGGGTTTGGACGGTGTAAGCCGTCATTGTAAATAAGAACTTGTTCTTAACTGACTAACCTAGTTAAATGAAGGTTACAATAGAAATATCACCATTCTCCATGCTCTATAAGTTACACATTGATACGAGCTAGGTAAATGAGTAAGGGGATTGTAAATGAAAGTAGTTTTAGATTCATTTTGCCCTTATAATTTCTGGTGACAAATGTGAAACAAGTCATACGGCAGCAAACTGAAGCATATCAACATATACATTTTTTCCACAGTGAAGTTTATGAAATGTTGGCCTTGTAACATGTAACTAAGCTATAGGCTTCTGTAGCCATGCACAAATGACAGTATATAGCACCAAACCTACTGAGTTGTTTTAATTAAGTAACAAGTAAGTAAGTAACAAGAACATTTCCCAGGACATAGACATATCTGATGTTGGCAGAAAGCTTACATTTGTGTTAATCTAACTGCACTGTCTAATTTAGAGTAGCTATTACAGTGAAATAATACCATGCTATTGTTTGAGGAGGGTGCATAATTTTGAACATGAAAAGTTATTAATTAACATATTAGGCACATTTGGGCATTCTTGACACAACATTTTCAACAGAAATGCAATGATTCACTGGATCAGTGTGAAACTTTGCACTTTGACTGCTGACATCTAGTGGACAAAATCTAAATAGCACCTGGGTTGGAATAATACATTATGACCTTTCTCTTGCATTTCAAATCTATTCTATTATATTCTCCTACATTCCTTTCACATTTTAAATGGTACCAAGAATATGCATATCCTTGCTTCAGGGCCTGAGATACAGGCAGTTAGATTTGGGTATGTAATTTTAGGTGAAAATTGAAAAAAAGGGCATATCCTTTTAAGTTTTATTTTCCATCATTCCATTAGCCTACATCATCAGTTTACCTTTCTCTCTCTCTGTCATGTCCGTGCGTAAAGGCTCTCCAAACCTGTTTTTTTTATTCTTCATAAATACTTTCCTAACCCTAAATAATATACAAGATCAGAGTATTTTTTAAATCTACCAATTGGTGCTGAATTAAATGTATTCAGTGGCTGCAAGGGAATCATGCCTGAAAAGCCTATTTAGCACCTGCAAAAGGCAAGTCTGAATACCGCATAAGGTTAGCCTGAATACCGCATAAGGTAAGTCTGAATACCGCATAAGGTACGTCTGAGTACCACATAAGGTTAACCTGAATACCGCATAAGGTAAGTCTGAATATCACACATGGTAAGTCTGAATACCACATAAGGTAAGCCTGAATACCGCATAAAGTACATTTGAATATGTTAAAATGCACAAATAAAATATATTATTATTATTATTATTATCTTTAAAGTATTAGGACCAAAAATATAAACGCAACTGCACTGTCCATTGTACAGTAGCTATTAAAGTGAAATAATACCATGCTATTGTTTGAGGAGAGGGAACAGTTATGAACTTGAAAAGTTGCTAATAAACCAATTAGGCATATTTGGGCAGTCTTGACACAACATTTTGAACATAAATGCAATGGTTCACTGGATCAGTCTAAAACTTTGCACATACACTTCTGCCATCTAGTGCCAACATCGATATTGCACTTGGGATGGAATAATGCATTATGGCCTTTCTCATGCATTTCAAAGATGATTGTACAAAAAAATACAAACAATGTTTATTTTTTTCTTTGTATTATCTTTTACTAGATCTATTGCGTTATATTCTCCTACATTATGTTCACATTGCCACAAACTTCAAAGTGTTTCCTTTCAAATTGAATCAAGAATATGCATATCCTTGCTTCCTGTCCTGAGCTACAGGCAGTTAGATTTGGGTATGTCATTTTAGGTGAAAATTGAAAAAAGGGGCGGATCCGTATATAGAAAATCTGTGTTGCTGACATTTGCACCAAGTGATTGAGAGAGTGTGTGTGTGGTGGGAGGGGTGGGCAGGGGGTCATTCGGAATGCTTTTTGGGAACTGAATGACTTGACATTATCTCCAGTGTTCACTAACCCCCACAGTGAACATAGCTGACTTGGCAAGAGCCTGTCGGACGGCTGTGAGAGGAATGGAGCTCAATTGGACTTCTTCAAGACTTGTTGATGCTGTCGAGTCGGTTTGACCCAGAGCAGAGGGAAAGAGAGGGAGAAAGGGGGAATGAGAGAAAGAAGAGAGGAAGAGAGGCAGAGAGCTTTGACAAAGGAAGGGTTGGGTTGGGAAGAACTCAAGGACCCAAACGTTGGATGTGAGCCGAAAAAGAGTCTGAGGAGACCGGACCGATACAACAGCTGGCTAGGAGACAGAGAGAGGGGGAGGAGAGAGCGAGAGTGTGAGAGAGAGAGAAAGAAAGAGAGGAGGTTGGAGAGACAAAGAGAGAGGGTGAGAGAGAGAGGGGATAGAGAGAGGGTGAGAGAGAGGAGAGAGAGGGAGAGTGTGGGTAGACAGACAGAGACAGGATGAGAGACTATGAGAGAAGGAGAGGAGGAGAGAGAGGTAAACAGGCAAGACAAAGTTCACTGTCCACTGGATTTGCTACCCTGCCCATCAATCCTGCTGTTGCTTTGGAGCTCTGTTTTGAAGTGTGACTCCCCTGTTTCCCTTGTTCCTTCCTGTTCCTCCTGTTTTCCCCGCTCCCTCCTTCACATGCTCATCACACTGCCAAAATCCTGACATGCAAATATAGCTTCCTTTTTCTGTGTTAGGGTATGTTGTAAAGAGTGATAACACCACCAGTCCTGGTGCCATGTAATGATAGATGACTGAGCACAAAGTGAGCATTATCAAAACTGTCTGCCTGCCTGTCTGTCTCTGTGTGAGAAAGTGAGAGAAAGAGAGTGAGAAACAGAGAGAGAACAGGGGACAGGAAAAGCATTGTTCTGCTGGCCCAGCTAGAGTTTTCTGGGTTAGTGGTGTAGGAGTAGGGCTACAATATCCACACATCTAAAGAGATGACAATAATACAGCTACATGTAGGAACACACAGTCCTTAACCCCATCCCCAACTCTAACCTCTAACCCCAGCCTCTAACCTCTAACCCTAACACCTAACCTCAGGTCCAGGCTCTAACCTCTAACCCTAACACCTAACCTAACCTCAGCTCCAAGACCAACCTCTAACCCTAACACCTAACCTAACTTCAGATCCAGCCAATAATATCTAACCCTAACACCTAACCTCAGCTCCATCCTCTAATCTCTAACCCCTAATCTCAGCTCCAGCCCCTAACCTCAGCTCCAGCCTCTAACCTCTAACCCTAACACCTAATCTCAGCTCTAACCTCTAACCTCTAACCCCTAACCTCAGCTCCAGACTCGAACCTCTAACCCTAACACCTAACCTAACTTCAGGTCCAGTCTCTAACCTCTAACCATAACACCTAATCTAATCTCAGCTCCAGACTCTAACCTCTAACCCTAACACCTAATCTAATCTCAGGGCCAGACTCTAACCTCTAACCATAACACCTAATCAAACCTAACCTCAGCTCCAGTCTCTAACCTCTAACCCTAATACCTAACCTCAGCTCCAGCCTCTAACCTCTAACCCTAACACCTTACATCGGCTCCAACCCCAGCCTCTAACCTCTAACCCTAACACCTAACCTATCCTCAGCTCCAGATTCTAAACTTTAACCCTAACACCTAATCTAACCTCAGCTCCAGACTCTAAACTTTAACCCTAACACCTAATCTAACCTCAGCTCCAGACTCTAAACTTTAACCCTAACACCTAATCTTATCTCAGCTCTAAACTCTAACCCTGACACCTAATCTAACCTCAGCTCCAACCCCAGCCTCTAACCCTAATACCTAATCTAATCTCAGCTCTAACCCCAGGTTCTAACCCTAACACCTAATCTAATCTCAGCTCCAACCCCAGCCTCTAACCCTAACACCTAATCTAACCTAATCTCAACTCCAACCTGTTGTCTCCGACTAGAACAGCCTACTACTTTTAATTTTCAAATAATTTCAATCAATCAATCAATGACCTTAATGCTAGCTCCATTTTATCAGCTATTGACATCCACCGAAACGTATGCTAACTCCATTTTATCAGCTATTGACATCTACCGAAACGTATGCTAACTCCATTTTATCAGCTATTGACATCTACCGAAACATATGCTAACTCCATTTTATCAGCTATTGACATCCACCGAAACGTATGCTAACTCCATTTTATCAGCTATTGACATCCACGAAACGTACGCTAACTCCATTTTATCAGCTATTGACATCTACCGAAACGTACGCTAACTCCATTTTATCAGCTATTGACATCTACCGAAACGTATGCTAACTCCATTTTATCAGCTATTGACATCCACCGAAACGTATGCTAACTCCATTTTATCAGCTATTGACATCCACTGAAAAGTATGCTAACTCCATTTTATCAGCTATTGACATCTACCGAAACGTATGCTAACTCCATTTTATCAGCTATTGACATCCACCGAAACAGAATCATCAGAGTGTTCTCTATCTAATCAGGTCTCCCTCATGAAATAAGTATTCTGAATTCAATGTGACTTCCTGGTAAGTAAAGGTTAAATAATGTAAAAACCGATTGGCTTACTTGGGTAAACATCATATGTGACACAGAAACCAATGCATGGTCACCATTTTATAACACTATGTAGTCAGATTCAAACTGAATGTTTGGCAATGGAGACCACTCTTTATAATTAACGATATTGTGCTTGTTTTTCCTATAAGATGATTATATATACATGTAACTGCCCTATAACCCCTATAACATTATACTATAACGTTAGGAAACTTTGTTGTGAAACTGAAATGTTAGTAACACCTTATTTGGATAGTCCCAAGGAGATGGTTTTTAGATGGTCAGGGGATGGTCAGGAGATGGTAAGGAGAAGGTCAGGAGATGGTCAGGAAATGGTCAGGAGATGGTCAGGAGATGGTAAGGTGAAGGTCAGGAGATGGTCAGAAGATGGTCAGGAGATGGTCAGGAGATGGTCAGGAGATGGTCAGGAGATAGTCAGGAGATTGTGAGGAGAAGGTCAGGAGATGGTCAGGAGATGGTCAGGAGATTGTCAGGAGATGGTCAGGAGATGGTCAGGAGATGGTAAGGAGAAGGTCAGGAGATGGTCAGGAGATGGTCAGGAGATGGTCAGAAGATTGTCAGGAGATGGTAAGGAGGAGGTCAGGAGATGGTCAGGAGGAGGTCAGGAGATTGTCAGGAGATTGTCAGGAGATGGTAAGGAGAAGGTCAGGAGATGGTCAGGAGATGGTCAGGAGATGTAGCCCTAACCCTAACCTTAACCCTTAACTCTTATCCTAATCCTAAACTTAACCCTAACATTAACCCTTAACTCTTATCCTAACCCTAAACTTAACCCTAGCCCTAACCATTATTCTAAACCTAAACCGTAACCTTAGCAAGCATTTGATTATCAACAGATAGTTTGTTGACAGTATGATCATCTGTAAAGCCTCTATATGGGACTATCCAGATGAAGGTTGACCTAAGTGTTTAGCAAGATGTCACCTCTATAGATTATAACTATCTGCCACCCTGCTATAATTTAAGTAATACTGCTGCCAAACTGAAATGTTTGGCAATTGTGTCACCTCTTTGGACATAAGAAACAATCTATAGCTCCTAAGCCTTTGTAAGCTGACTGTGCCCTCACGTGAATAAATGTCATATAAAAAACAAAACCTATGGCTTAAATAACGACCATGACCAGTGGAGGGAGAATGGCTTATAATAATAGCCTGAATGGAGAAAATGGAATGGCATCAAACACCTGGAAACCATGTGTTTGATGTATTTGATACCATTCCACAGATTCCGCTCCAGTCATTAACACGAGCCCATCCTCCCCTATTAAGGTGCCAGAAACCTCCTGTGACCATGACATTACATCCTGTAAGTGCAGCCATTGGCTTGTACCCATCGACTTTCTTTATGGCCTAGAGGAACAGGCTTTCTGTATACAGTACCAGCTATAAAGCTCCTGCAGGAGAGAGATTAGGCCGGATGTATGGAAGACTGAGGATACGAAGCATCAAGCTGGCTGGGTCGTACCTCAATTATCCCCCCTCTCACTCTCGTCTCCTTCCAGTCATCTGAAGTCAGAAACACAAGGAAAGTCCTCTCAGATCCGTGTAGAGGATGGAATGGAGATAAGGAAAGGACTTTGGGGACATCACTTGAGACCAGTGGTGGGTGAATCTTACCCCGTGCCCGCAATGGCTTGTAGGGGCGCTGGATGGTGTTTTGGACTATGCACCCCAGAGATGCACCACGAAGTCTAAAAAGCAGTGAGTGAGTCATCATGAGGGGTAGCTATATACTATGACAATTACTAATTATAATGCCAGGCCTCTTTATTTTCCTGGTGGGCTCACTGGCCTGGGCCAGAGGAGTTGATTTGGGTCAGCTGAAGGGGGAGAGAGACAGGTGTTGTTCATTCCACCTCTTTCCTAGAAAAACACAGTGTACAAGTTTGCTTACGATTTTGTCCACTCTTTTGGTTTGACAAGACAGCTGAGAACAAGATGAGATGTTAAATACAAAGACAGTCAATAAAACAAGATAAAATGGTTGTTTTAGTAGTTTCATATTTTATTGAATATGACTTTGAAGGGGGTGTGAAAAAATAAGTAATTTTTTTAATCAAAACTGCACATGCATTTTACTGGTATTTTTTGCTCTATCTTAATTTAATTTAGTCTAGAAATGTATTGTTTTTAATCTTTGTTACTTTTTATGATTTTTTAAAAATGTTTGTTAACCACTTTGAACTGAATTTTGTATTTTCACGGACATTTTTGGGGTGAAAAATGATCAATTCTAAAGGAGTAGATTATCTTCTGTATGATTGTTCTGGAACAATATAAAGTTCCTTGTAGGGTTGGCCACCCTTCTCCGTTTCCATGCGTTATATTACCGAGAAGCGCTATAGCCAGCGAGAGAGGGGGGTAGCACTCGGTCTGACGTCATGATCTTACAACAAGATACGCCTGGAGCTCTATCACGGAGGCGAATAATTTACGGTATAAAAAGATTTACAGCCGAGAGGGCTAACTCGTTGGAGCACACAAGCAATTACAAAGCCAGCTAGATACAACTTTTGGTACCAGCGGAGCGCAGCGCACAACCCTCGAATACGCTCCTCGAGCCCTCTCTTGCCTCTTTTTTTTTTATCCCGGGTGACAATTCATTTGTGCGCTCCAAGTCAAGTCAGAGCGCACTCCGTTGAAATGAGAGCAGCAGCATAAAGACCCTACAGCTTCGAGAGAGGGGACAGAGACATATTTAGTGTTTGACAGTGTCAGACAGTGAGCGGGGAACAGCAGAGGAGCACCTGTCTTCGCGGGATGTCCTTGGAAAGCAGCTAAAACCGAGACGCATCATCGGTCTAGTCCGGGGACAGAAGCCTAAACAAATGGGCGCTGCCAGCGTGGACCTGCTGGTCACCCTCCAGATCCTGCCCGGTTTCTTCTCCAACTGCCTGTTCCTCGCGCTCTACGACTCGGTGGTGCTGGTGAAGCGCGTGGTGTCGTTGCTGAGCTGCCCTGGCGGCGGCGGGGGAGAGTGGCAGCGCATGCTGACCTCGGCGGGGCTCCGTTCCATATGGAACAGCTTCCTGCTGGACGCATACAAACAGGTAATGAACAATGTCTTACTGTCATATAAACAGCATTCTGCTGGACGCATACAAACAGGTAATGAACAATGTCATACTGTCATATAAACAGCATTCTGCTGGACGCATACAAACAGGTAATGAACAATGTCATACTGTCATATAAACAGCTTCCTGCTGGACGCATACAAACAGGTAATGAACAATGTCATACTGTCATATAAACAGCTTCCTGCTGGACGCATACAAACAGGTAATGAACAATGTCATACTGTCATATAAACAGCTTCCTGCTGGACTCATACAAACAGGTAATGAACAATGTCATACTGTCATATAAACAGCTTCCTGCTGGACGCATACAAACAGGTAATGAACAATGTCATACTGTCATATAAACAGCATTCTGCTGGACGCATACAAACAGGTAATGACAATGTCATACTGTCATATAAACAGCTTCCTGCTGGACGCATACAAACAGGTAATGAACAATGTCATACTGTCATATGAACAGCATTCTGCTGGACGCATACAAACAGGTAATGAACCATGTATGTTAACACTGCAGGCTACACTGAGGCTACAGTTTGTGGTTAGAGTTTGTGCTTATACTGTGAGTTGTAGCAACTTGTATCAACAGACCCACCGGTCTTGAGCATTGTTCCAATATAATAGTAATCTCTCATGGACAGATTCACGGATCATTTTACTCTTGTGTTTGCAAGATTAGCGAAATTGTGTCCTCTAAAAGTGGCAGAATGGCATCACCTGGAAAAGTTGGTATGCATCAGCATAAAATTATCTCAACTGTTATATGCATACTTCTCTGTTAATCTTAACACTTCAAAAGAACTGTATCGTTTTTAGAAGTTCAGTCATTCATTTTGAAAGGACAGTTATACATCTGCATCACTGAATTCTTATTATCTGGCCATCTGAGACCATGTCCTCTCCTTTAAATGTTGAACTTTAATATCAAATTCTAAATGTAGGTTATCTGATCTAAAACGTGATGAACTTTGGTCCCCAGACAGTCAAAACCATGAGGGCCATTCACCCTCTGTTACTCAGAAGTTCAGAGGTCTGGCTTCTCCTAAATGTTACATTTTAACTCCCAAACCAAACAGAGACCAGTGTGTCAGTGCCAGCCAGACACCAGGCATCACACCAGGTAGACAGGTACACACGTGAGCTTTTACACAGATCATCTGACACCTATATTCATTTTGATAGATAAGAACATGTACAGAATGGATGTGAATGGCTTATAGCAGGTGAATGAAACACGTGCACGATGCTCGTCACTAAAGAATGTGGTTGGTCTAGTTTGGGGTAATTTGGTAGAGGAATCTCCTGCCTCTCCCCTCTCTGTCCCCTTGTTGAGAGTCTGATCCTCTTTTGTGTTCTTGTCACTTTCCTCCTCTCTCTCGCTCTCTCTCTTTTTCACTCTCTCATGCCCCCTCTCTTCCCCTCGCCCTGCCTTTGTTGTTCAGTCCCTGTCTCAGCCGTTCAGTCCCTGTCTCAGCCGTTCAGTACCTGTCTCTGTCGTTGAGTCCCTGCCCCTGTCGTTCAGTCCCTGTCTCTGTCCTTCAGTCCCTGTCTCTGTCCTTCAGTCCCTGTCTCTGTCCTTAAGTCCCTGTCTCTGTCCTTAAGTCCCTGTCTCTGTCGTTCAGTCCCTGTCTCTGTCGTTCAGTCCCTGTCTCTGTCCTTAAGTCCCTGTCTCTGTCGTTCAGTCCCTGTCTCTGTCGTTCAGTCCCTGCCCCTGTCGTTCAGTCCCTGTCTCTGTCCTTCAGTCCCTGTCTCTGTCCTTCAGTCCCTGTCTCTGTCCTTAAGTCCCTGTCTCTGTCCTTAAGTCCCTGTCTCTGTCCTTAAGTCCCTGTCTCTGTCGTTCAGTCCCTGTCTCTGTCGTTCAGTCCCTGTCTCTGTCATTCAGTCCCTGTCTCTGTCCTTAAGTCCCTGTCTCTGTCGTTCAGTCCCTGTCTCTGTCGTTCAGTCCCTGTCTCTGTCCTTAAGTCCCTGTCTCTGTCGTTCAGTCCCTGTCTCTGTCGTTCAGTCCCTGTCTCTGTCGATCAGTTCCTGTCTCTGTCCTTCAGTTCCTGTCTCTGTCGTTCAGTTCCTGTCTCTGTCGTTCAGTCCCTGTCTCTGTCGTTCAGTTCCTGCCTCTGTCGTTCAGTCCCTGTCTCTGTCCTTCAGTCCCTGTCTCTGTCGTTCAGTCCCTGTCTCTGTCGTTCAGTCCCTGTCTCTGTCCTTAAGTCCCTGTCTCTGTCCTTAAGTCCCTGTCTCTGTCGTTCAGTCCCTGTCTCTGTCGTGCAGTCCCTGTCTCTGTCGTTCAGTCCCTGTCTCTGTCGTTCAGTCCCTGTCTCTGTTGTTCAATCCCTGTCTCTGTCGTTCAGTCCCTGTCTCTGTCGTTCAGTTCCTGTCTCTGTCGTTCAGTTCCTGCCTCTGTCGTTCAGTCCCTGTCTCTGTCCTTCAGTCCCTGTCTCTGTCGTTCAGTTCCTGTCTCTGTCGTTCAGTCCCTGTCTCTGTCGTTCAGTCCCTGTCTCTGTCCTTAAGTCCCTGTCTCTGTCGTTCAGTCCCTGTCTCTGTCGTTCAGTCCCTGTCTCTGTCCTTAAGTCCCTGTCTCTGTCCTTAAGTCCCTGTCTCTGTCGTTCAGTCCCTGTCTCTGTCGTGCAGTCCCTGTCTCTGTCGTTCAGTCCCTGTCTCTGTCGTTCAGTCCCTGTCTCTGTCGTTCAATCCCTGTCTCTGTCGTTCAGTCCCTGTCTCTGTCGTTCAGTTCCTGTCTCTGTCGTTCAGTTCCTGCCTCTGTCGTTCAGTCCCTGTCTCTGTCCTTCAGTCCCTGTCTCTGTCGTTCAGTTCCTGTCTCTGTCGTTCAGTCCCTGTCTCTGTCGTTCAGTCCCTGTCTCTGTCCTTAAGTCCCTGTCTCTGTCGTTCAGTCCCTGTCTCTGTCGTTCAGTCCCTGTCTCTGTCGTTCAGTCTCTGTCTCTGTCGTTCAGTCCCTGCCTCTGTCTTTCAGTCCCTGTCTCTTTTGTTCAGTCCCTGTCTCTGTCGTTCAGTCCCTGTCTCTGTCGTTCAGTCCCTGTCTCTGTCGTTCAGTCCCTGTCCCTGTCTCTGTCCTTAAGTCCCTGTCTCTGTCGTTCAGTCCCTGTCTCTGCTGTTCAGTCCCTGTCTCTGTCGTTCAGTCCCTGCCTCTGTCGTTCAGTCCCTGTCTCTTTTGTTCAGTCCCTGTCTCTGTCGTTCAGTCCCTGTCTGTCGTTCAGTCCCTGTCTCTGTCCTGAAGTCCCTGTCTCTGTCGTTCAGTCCCTGTCTCTGCTGTTCAGTCCCTGTCTCTTTCGTTCTGTCCCTGTCTCTGTCCTTCAGTCCCTGTCTCTGTCGTTCTGTCCCTGTCTCTGTCCTTCAGTCCCTGTCTCTGTCCTTCAGTCCCTGTCTCTGTCGTTCAGTCCCTGTCTCTGCTGTTCAGTCCCTGTCTCTGTCGTTCAGTCCCTGTCTCTGTCGTTCAGACGTTCAGTGTTTCTTTGTCAAACGGTTTTGGCATATTTCAGTCTCCTGTGATGGACAGTACTAGTCAAAAGTTTGGACACACCTACTCATCCAGGGTTTTTCTTTCTATTTAATATTTTCTAGAATGTAGAATAGTAGTGACGACATCAAAGCTATGAAATGACATATATGGAATCATTTAGTAACCTAAATATATTTTATATTTGAGATTCTTCATAACAGCCACACTTTGTCTTGATGACAGCTTTGCACACTCCATCCCACACACACACACAGAAAAAACACACACACACACACACACACACACACACACACACACACACACACACACACACACACACACACACACACACACACACACACACACACACACACACACACACACACACACACACAGGGCTAGGTAGGTTACTTTCTAAATGTAATCTGTTACAGTTACTACATTACCTGTCCAAAATTGTAGTCGGTAACGTAATTTTTTTGATTTCCCAAACTCAGTAAAAATAATCTGATTACTGTCAGTTAGTTTTAAGTTACTGTCTCCTTAAGAGGCATTAGAAGAAGACAGAAAATTGCATTTTACCAATTGAATGACATCTACTGCAGGGTAAATCAATGTTAGAGTTGTCATAGATGGATGTTGCATTTTACTTTATGGGGTTAGGTAGCGTTCTTCTAACCCATAACATTAAAAACCAAAGTCTGTCAGATTTCCAGTCATTCCAATAAATATAAAACCCCATTGATCTTCAAGAATAGGACTTGGAAATATGGAAAAATAGATTAGCCAAATTGTTTTACCTGAGCATAACCAATAAAATGAAGGACTTATTAGCCAACTCAGTTGTTTATGATCTTGTTGTCATGGAGGACTGATTGGGCTCATTGCTATCGTTGCTTGCTATAGGCTTATTGTTTACGTTTTTGTTGGTGACACTTTGACATCTCAATAATTTGCAGCTGTTTAAGTCTACCAAAGAGCGCAGGTTTGAGCATGTGTCCATTAGGCCTATGGAGAAAGAAAATGTAATCAGCATGAATTAGATTGTGCAATAAAAGCCCCAACTCGTGGTCTTCTTAAATGAAACTCGTAGTTGACAGTATGGAGCATAATAACACAGAGGAGTATAGAAGGGGGAAACTCATCAAACTTCCACAGACTGGGATCCACATGATGCAGCTGTTGCAAGAGCGCTGGCTATCCACTGGTCCACAAAAACAACGTTTGACACGCAGCTTACAATTACTCAATTCAACCATTTTTGGTATAAAATACACATATTTATTTATTTCACCTTTATTTAACCAGGTAGGCTAGTTAAGAACAAGTTCTCATTTACAACTGCGACCTTGCCAAGATAAAGCAAAGCAGTTCGACACATACAACAACACAGAGTTACACATGGAATAAACAAACATAAGGTCAATAATACAGTAGAAAAAGTCTATATACAGTGTGTGCAAATAAGGTAGGATAAGGGAAGTAAAGGTAGGATAAGGGAAGTAAGGCAATAAATAGGCCATGGTGGCGATGATATATACGTTTGTGAACAGCCATCCACCACAACCACAATCCGTAAGGCACAAATAGCTACATGAGAGAGCAGCAGTGTGATTCACATCAATGTGTAATGTAGATATCAATAATAAATTATATCCAATGAAGGTGCCACCAACCACCTGTAGTGTGTATATTATTGTGTCTTGATTGACTGGCAACACCAAGCCTCTCTTTTCTTTCAGAAAGACGTTAAATCTCAAGATAAACAGCTGATAACCAACCTCTCTTTCTCGGTTCCACCCTCCTCTCCTCCCCTCCCTCCTCTCCTCCCCTCCCTCCTCGCTTTCCCTCCCCTCCCTCCTCTCCTCCCCTCCCTCCTCTCCCCCCCTCCCCTCCCGCCTCTCCTCCCTTCCCTCCTCTCCTCCCCTCCCGCCTCTCCTCCCCTCCCTCCACTCCTCCCCTCCCTCCTCGCTTTCCCTCCCCTCCCTCCTTTCCTCCCCTCCCTCCTCTCCTCCCCTCTCTCTCCCCATCTAGGTGAAACTTGGCAGTGAGGCACCCAACTCCAAAGTGGTGAAGGTTCCTGGTAGTGGTGGTAACCATGGCTTCCGGCGGCGGAGCAGTGTGACCACCACGGCCCGTCATCCTGGAGACGAGTGCCGCCTGCTGGACTTTGAGTCATCGGAGCGCCCTCTTGTGGTGAACTTCGGTTCAGCCACCTGACCCCCGTTCATCAGCCACCTGCCCGCCTTCCGGCGGCTGGTGGAGGAGTTCTCTAACGTGGCCGACTTCCTGCTGGTCTACATCGACGAGGCGCACCCCTCAGACGGCTGGGTGGCACCCACCATGGGCCCATGCTCCTTCGAGGTCAGGAAGCACCGGTCGCTGGAGGAGAGGGTGGTGGCGGCCATGAAACTGACTGAGGCCTTCAGCCTGCCGCCTCAGTGCCAGCTGGTGGCTGACTGCATGGACAACAATGCTAACGTAGCCTACGGCGTGTCCTACGAGAGGGTGTGCATCGTGCAGAGGAGGAAGATCGCCTACCTGGGTGGGAAGGGACCCTTCTTCTACAACCTGAAGGATGTGAGGCAGTATCTGGAACAGAGATATGGCAAGAGATAGGGGGCAGACAGAGAGGACGAGTTCTGTGACAACTGAACGGCTGATAAGGGAAAGAGAGAATATTTATTTTTGTATAAAAGGAGAATAAAAGGAAGGCGAGGTGCTTTCAGAACTGATCTGTTCTGACCACAAATGACAGGCAATGCTTGGAACAGAACATGTGACATGTTCTAAAATTCCCAAGTTCCACATCTCTGGAACTTCCTTCCTGGAAGGAGACCAACATTCCATAAAACTTTTCACTGGAACACAATAGAACAGAACCGATAGACTAGAACATGGACTGATGCTCTGCTAACTATGACAGTGAGTTGACTGAAAGAAGAAACTGAATAGGTTGACCCGTGACATGCTTTATCAATAACTTCATCCCCATTTGCTAATAATCTAAACGTTTTCAAGTTACAGTACACATTATCTTCTAACCTGGCTCCTTTCAAAACGAAAACCAAATTACTGCACAGAGAAGAAAGCACAAGTGCCCAACTATATATATATATATATATATATATATATATATATATATATATATATATATATATATAAACAATTATATTAATTTATTTCTATGGAGTTTTGAATGTTATGTTGTTTGTTTTTACACCACGATAATATTTTGTATGTTGATGCACTTGTAACGCTTTTTATTTAAGAAAACAGTCCATCATATAAGGGGTGTTACACCACTGTTTTCAACCATCTAGAGTAGACTGTTTTAACCATCTAGAGTAGACTGTTTCAACCATCTAGAGTAGACTGTTTTAACCATCTAGAGTAGACTGTTTTAACCATCTAGAGTAGACTGTTTTCAACCATCTAGAGTAGACTGTTTTAACCATCTAGAGTAGACTGTTTCAACCATCTAGAGTAGACTGTTTTAACCATCTAGAGTAGACTGTTTTAACCATCTAGAGTAGACTGTTTCAACCATCTAGAGTAGACTGTTTTAACCATCTAGAGTAGACTGTTTTAACCATCTAGAGTAGACTGTTTTCAACCATCTAGAGTAGACTGTTTTCAACCATCTAGAGTAGACTGTTTTAACCATCTAGAGTAGACTAGTTTCAACCATCTAGAGTAGACTGTTTCAACCATCTATTGTAGACTGTTTAAACCATCTAGAGTAGACTGTTTTCAACCATCTAGAGTAGACTGTTTTCAACCATCTAGAGTAGACTGTTTCAACCATCTAGAGTAGACTGTTTCAACCATCTAGAGTAGACTGTTTTCAACCATCTAGAGTAGACTGTTTTCAACCATCTCGACTCAGACACTTCCTAGTACATCGTTCATGTTATACCACCACCTAGAGAATAGACGTTAGCTCTGTGTCCATCTCCTCCATTATGGGCGTTTTAACCCAAAAGACAATGAGAGAGGGAGGGAAGTAAACCCAAGAGCAAAGCACAGAATGAAGAAACAGAGGCAGTATGTGTACTGTAGTCAGCACCAAGGCTACGTCGCTAGCTAGCTAGCTGTAATCCCAGGGGCTGTTTGCTGTTGGTGATGGTTCGTGTTAGCGATGAGGCAGGGGTGTACAGAGATGTAATGGGTTGAGGGAGATAGCCATGTCTCCAAAAACCTAAGGTGAGTGTTCTGAAAGCTTTATGGCTAACGTGGTACTTCATTTCTCTCGACAACCCAGACTCAAGCCATATGTAGAACATCAAACATTGATTTTGCAATTGGTGCTCTCATGGTTCAGTTGTCAAGATAGACAAAGTGCCACGTTAGCCATGAAGGTTCTGGGAAACTCTGAGTTCTGAGGTGTGTGGCAGGAAGTGAGAAAGGCTAAGGACAGCAGGTGAGGCAGGCTAAGAACAGGTGGTGTCTAGATGCCTTAAGACGGTGTTTCAAAAGGGGTGTGTATCAGTTTTATGGTGTGACGTGACTGAAGAGGTTTTTAGTCGATCAGACAGACAGTTGGTTTGGGTCGAGACGGGGCTGGTGTGAGAATGAAAACCACTGACTAAAGGGTTACTGACTCAGTCTTTGGTCGGATGACAGAACTCACCTCCTTGACGTAGACTCAAACCAACATGTCTGAACATCATCAAGCCAACCAACATTCGCACACAACCTCTCTCTCTAGGAGAGGTCCACCTCTCTCTCTAGGAGAGGTCTATCTCTCTCTCTAAGAGAGGTCCATCTCTCTCTCTAGGAGAGATCCACCTCTCTCTCTAGGAGAGGTCCATCTCTCTCTCTAGGAGAGATCCACCTCTCTCTCTAGGAGAGGTCCATCTCTCTCCAGGAGAGGTCCACCTCTCTCTCTAGGAGAGGTCCACCTCTCTCTCTAGGAGAGGTCCATCTCTCTCTCTAGGAGAGGTCCATCTCTCTCTTTAGGAGAGGTCCATCTCTCTCTCTAGGAGAGGTCCATCTCTCTCTCTAGGAAAAGTCCATCAACTAATATTTGTTTTCTTTAACCATATGTGTAGAGCTGTGTTCAGAGGAGAGGAGTGACGGAAAGGAAAATAAAGATGAATTTACTACTCTGTGATTTGTGATTTCTGTCTGTGTGTCTGTGTCCTGATGGGGCCAGATTACCACGAGGGAGAGAGAGAGAGAGTAGAGAGGGAACAAAAGAAAGAGAGAGAACGAAAGAGACAGAGAGAGAGAGAGAGACTGAAAGAACTGTTCAAGGAGTTTAAACAGAAGCCTTCTTTCTGTACATGTGCGAGTGCTTGTGCGTTCCAATGCACAGCTCTCCTTGAAAAAAAAAAAAAAAACGATACACATACAATAGGTGAAATGACTCCTAAAATACGACAGCTTTAGACACACTCTCTATGATAGAATATAACATATGTCTAACCGGGGCTGTAAGGTTCAAATTAAGCCATGACTCCTGGCTGAACTTGTGCTCCAGTGAACCTGCCAACTACTGCACAGAATAGTACAGACACCAGGGAGGGAAGGGAAAGAGGGAGGAAGGAGGGAGGGGTGCGGCGGAGGAGGAGCATGGGGAGGTTATGGAATAGGGAAAGGCAGAGATGTAGAGGAGGCTAGGAGGAGAGGTAAAGTGGGAGGAAGGGAGGGGAAATGGGAGGAGAAGATGAGGGAGAATGGAGGGATTGTAGGATGAGAAGTAGAGAAAGAAACAGAGGGAGGATGTTTTCAGCTGGTCCATTGCTTTGGTGTGAAATAGGACCTGATGATGTGGTAGTCTGGATAAGGGCCCTCAGAGCAGTACACGGTGAATGTAGAGCAATTTAACATTATTTACTAACTGTCTCCGCTTCGGAAAGTCCCAGCACTGCCAGGGAGTGTGTGTGTGTGTGTGTGTGTGTGTGTGTGTGTGTGTGTGTGTGTGTGTGTGTGTGTGTGTGTGTGTGTGTACTGATTTCGGGGAATAGAGGGTGAGGATGTTTGAAACGAAAAGGGGGCAATTAGTTCTGTAGGTTTATACAAGAGACCCAAACAGACCAATGAGAGAGAGAGAGAGAGGGGAGAGAGTGGGAGACAGAGAGAGAGATTGAGAGAGCAAGAGAGAGATTGAGAGAGGGGGGTGTGAGAGAGATTGAGAAAGAGAGGGAGAGAGATAGATTGAAAAGAGGGAGCGAGAGAGAGAGAGATTAAGAGGGGGGTGGAGGAAGCTCTCAGTCTGCTCTCTAAGAAATGGGATCTAGTTGTAAACAGGATCTGGACAGAGTCATAAGCAGCACCTCATTAAAACACTAACAGTCTTGTCTCAAAATTGATATCTTTCTAGCCTTTAAATTGTTTTAAATCCTCCAGATTTGAGAAGAAAGACGAGTTGAACAGTCAGTTAGCCTTAATTCAGCATCCAGCCTCGCTGACCCAATGCTATTTTCCAGATTCTTTACCTCTTTTTTTCTCTGGGTGACTAAGTCCTACATTGATTTAGTCACCTTTGTTTTGACAATCCTACAACTGTAAAAACTCCAATAAATTTGGAATGGATTATGATAGAGGCATGAGGTTAGGAGCATTTGTCTTCTTAGAGGATTATCTACACAATTAATTATTTTACCCATTGGTCAAAATATGCGTTTTTGATTGGACACCATAAGTATTAATATATTCCTGCTACCAGTCACTTTTCAGCCTTGTTTACATGTATATATTACCACTAGTATATTACCATCAGTTTTTATATATTCCTATTCTGTATATCCACCTATCATGCCTACACTGACACTCTTACACACTTACACTTACACTTAGACACACACACTCACACTCACACCCACACACATCCACCACTTATGCTGCTGCCATACTGTTTACATTATTATTATTATTTATCCTGCTACCAGTCACTTTCTTCTAATCAATTACACCAGCATCCCTGCACATTGTAAATTAGGCACTGACCCTGTATATACGGTAATGTAGCTTCTCCTCTCTTATTTCTTACAGTGCCTTCAGAAAGAATTCATACCTCTTAACCTATTCCACATTTTGTTGTGTTACAGCTTGAATTAAAATGGATTACAGTTTTTCCCAGTTTTTAACACGTTTCCCCTGAAACTACATCTCAGGTACTCAAAACTTTGAACACAAAAAACAAAACAGTTAGCCAATTTCTCCAAACCCCACAGACATCTTTGAAAATGAAACATAGCAATCAAAATCATGTTCTCCCTGCTGAAAATGAAACTCTGCTTACAAGTAAGACACACATCAAATTAATCTAACTTAGTGACAACCCAGATCACAGTAATGTGACGTATTCAAAACACTTGATCCTGCTCTTCCCCCCTGGCGCTCGTGGGCGCCAGGCTGCCCTGCATCACGCACTCCTGCCACCACCATTTACGCACACCTGCCTTCCCTCGTCACGCGCTTCAGCGATATTGGACTCACCTGGACTCACTCAATCACCTGTTTATTACCTCCCCTATATATGTCAGTTCCCCAGCTCTGTTCCCCACGTCTGCATTGTTTGTCATATGTCCGTGTTACCCGTGTGCTGACGCTGTTCCTGTCTTATTCTATGTCTGTTCCCGAATAAGTGTCTGACTCCCCGTACCTGCTTCTGCTGTCCGGCGTCGGCCCTTACAACACTACTATCAGAACCTATTTCTGTGTAAAGACTAAGATTTTGTTGTTATACTGTATATTGTTTGTGTGTACTCAAACAAGAAAGGAAAACAAAGCAAACATTTTTGTTTTATATTTCAACATGACTCAATACATGTAAAACAGCATACTGTAAGCACAAGCAAAAGATAGTCATGTAAGGTGTTCAGGAAATGAAAGAGATGGGCAGTGTTGTATGGTCCAAGGGTGGCATGGCAGCGGAGGACCCCATTGAGGCTCATAGCTGTGGATGTGGTGACATTTCCCCCGCGCTGGCCAGGTACAGTACCTCAATGATGGCACGTTGACCAATGATGTTCCTTCCTCTCCTCCTCGTCTTCGCTAAATTGAATCCAGCCTCATCTATGAATATGAGTTCCTGGGGGATGGGACTCGCATTCAACTCCATGATTCTCTGAAATGACAGTAAATACTGTAATTGATGTATAGTAATGCTCACTGGCAACGTCAATGAGTCTCTAATGTTTCAAAAGTGTAATACTACTGCATTGCTTACTGGCACATATTCGTACTGTTTATCCTTCACTCTTTGGGAATTGCTTTTTAAATGGGTCTCTGTAGATTTGCTTCATCCGGAGATGGTGTTTCGGGCTGTGGTTTATAAGCTCACTCAGATGTTGTGGAAGATGGCAGGGTTTTCAATAATCTGTTGTTGGAATTCCCGTTGTTTTACGGCATTATTTTCAACTACCATTTGCACAATGACAGCCTCCTGTTCGTCTGTAAATAGACGCCTTCTACCACCACTTGGTGCTCGTCTTTCAGTTCTAGAAAAACAAAACAGCATGCAGTACAGTACAGTAACACTACAGTAATACAGTATACAACATAAACATGTTACAAGTAGTATAGCTCCCAGTTTCATACATACAGTAATACATGAAACATTTACGTTGTGTCTCCGTACAGTATGTATTGGAATCTCCAGTCATTACTGTGCTGTGCCTCATGTTGTACAACTGTCAAGTAGTAAAAGTAGTAGATAGGTTTATTCTCATTTTGGAATGTCTGGATGATGGATGCTACGGTGAAGTTGCTCAGATTGGGCAGCACTCTCTGCCCAGTCTCTCTAAAGGTCAAACCATAATTGACCAGTTTCTCTAAAGGTCAAACTACAGTTGACCAGTCTCTCTAAAGGTCAAACTATAGTTGCCCAGTCTCTCTAAAGATCAAACTATAGTTAACCAGCCTCTCTCAAGGTCAAACCATAGTTGACATGTCTTTCTAAAGGTCAAACTACAGTTTACCAGTCTCTCTAAAGGTCAAACTATAGTTGCCCAGTCTCTCTAAAGGTCAAACCATAGTTGATCAGTCTCTCTAAAGGTCAAACCATAATTGACCAGTCTCTCTAAAGGTCAAACTATAGGTGACCAGTCTCTCTAAAGGTCAAACTATAGTTGACCAGTCTCTCTAAAGGTCAAACTATAGTTGCCCAGTCTCACTAAAGGTCAAACTATAGTTGCCCAGTCTCTCTAAAGGTCAAACTATAGTTGACCAGTCTCTCTAAAGGTCAAACTATAGTTGCCCAGTCTCTCTAAGGCCAAACTATAGTTGACCGGTCTCTCTAAAGGTCAAACTATAGTTGACCAGTCTCATTAAAGGTCAAACTATAGTTGACCAGTCTCATTAAAGGTCAAACTATAGTTGACCAGTCTCTCTAAAGGTCAAACCATAATTGACCAGTCTCTCTAAAGGTCAAACTATAGTTGACCGGTCTCTCTAAAGGTCAAACTATAGTTGACCAGTCTCATTAAAGGTCAAACTATAGTTGACCAGTCTCTCTAAAGATCAAACCATAATTGACCAGTCTCTCTAAAGGTCAAACTATAGTTGACCAGCCTCTCTGAAGGTCAAACCATAGTTGACGTCATGGTCCAGCATAGTCATCAGAGATTACTCTCCTTGTTTTTGGTCTTACTCCACCTCCACCACTACCTCCACCTCCACCTCTACCCCTACCTCCACCTCTACCTCTCTCTGTCAAAGTTTGCTTCCATTGTTCTCCAAACACAGAAGTACTCACCTGTGTCCTTTTTATCCATACCAAAGGTCCGATTGCAAAGCAAATATTTACGTAATTAGTGTTTGAAGAGAGAGTGTGATCAATTTGTAATTGATCTTAGCTTGATGAACCGTGTTGATTTTCATTTACACACAATACATTTTAGTTGTGAAAGTTGTGCCAAAGGTAGAGAACTGTGTGTTGTGTTTTTCCAAATGTTTGATATAGAATTGCAATCTGAGTGTAAAGCAAAACATAGTATTGCAGATCTGGTATCTGGTTCTGCTAAATTAGGTACACATTTGGGTCATTGTGCCTCATGGGCCAGTTTCAGTGTGTAAACATTTTGGAAAAACTGTAAATATATACCCAAAAACCTCATAATGACAGTTATAAAAAAAATTGCAAGTGTATTGAAAATGAAATACAGAAATGTCTAATTTATGTAAGTACTCACACCCCTGATTCAATATTTTGTAGAAGCACCTTTGGCGGTGATTGTCAATCAATCACATTTATTTATAAGCCATTTTTTACATCAGCAAAGTGCTTATACAGAAACCCAGCCTAAAACCCCAATGTAGAAGCATGGTGGCTAGGAAAAAATGCATTGAAAGACAGGAAACTAGCAAGAACCTAGAGGAATCAGGCTCTGAGGGGTGGTCAGTCCTCTTCTGGCTGTGCCGGGTGGAGATTATAAGAGTACACGGCCATTAAGGCCAAATAATTCTTCAAGATGTTCAAAATGTTCATTGATGACTAGCAGGGTCAAATAATAATCACAGTGGTTGTAGAGAGTGCAACCGGTAGGCACCTCAGGAGTAAATGTCAGTTGGCTTTTCATAGCCGAGCATTCAGAGGTCGAGACAGCAGGTGCGAGAGAGAGAGAGAGAGAGAGAGAGAGAGAGAGAGAGAGAGAACTTTAGTTCACACAGGACACCAGATAAGATAGGAGAATTTTACCAGATTAGAAAACCTTGTCATTCTCCTTCGCACCCCTGGGCCAGACTACACTCAATCGTAGGACCTACTGAAGAGATGAGTCTTCAGTGAAGACTTAAAGGTCGAGATCGAGTCTGGATCTCTCACATTCATAGGCAGAACTATCCATAAAATTGAGATCTATAGGACAAAGCCCCGCCTACAGCTGTTTCTTAGAAATTCTAGGGACAATAAGGAGGCCTGCATCTTGTGACCATAACATACGTGTAAGTATGTACGGCAGGACCAAATCAGAGAGCTAGGTAGGAGCAAGTCAATGTAATGCTTTGTAGCTTAGCAGTAAAACCTTCCCTGAAATAAGTCCCAGCCTTAACAGGAAGCCAGTGTGGAGAGGCTAGCACTGGAGTAATATTATCACATTTTTTGGTTATAGTCAGGATTCTAGCAGCTATATTTAGTGCTTTATCCGGAAAGCCGGAGTGTAGAGCATTGCAGTAGTCTAATCCAGTAGTCTAGTTTTATTTCCATCTCTTCATTCAAAGATTCAATTTTGGACACTCTTACTGACACTTGTGGCTGCTTCATGTGATGTATTGTTGTCTCTACCTTCTTGCCCTTTGTGCTGTTGTCTGTGCCAAATAATGTTTCTCCCATGTTTTGTATTGCTACCACGTTGTTCGGCTGCCATGTTGTGTTGCTACCATGTTGTTGTCATGTTCTGTTGCTGCCATGCTGTGTTTTCATCTTAGGTCTCTCTTTACGTAGAGTTGTGGTGTCCCTCTTGTCGTGATGTGTGTTTTGTCCCATATTTAAATGTTTTATCCCAGACCTGTCCCTGCAGGAGGCCTTTTTCCTTCCAGTAGGCCGTCATTGTAAATAAGAATTTGTTCTTAACTTACTTGCCTAGTTAAATAAAGGTTAAATAAAAAACATTTTAAAAATCTAGAAGGGACAAAAGCATGGATTAGCATTTTTGCATAATTTTTGGACAAAAAGTTTCAGATTTTTGCAATGTTATGAAGATGGAAAAAATGTGCCTTTGAAATATTTTTAATATGGTCATCAAAAGAGAGATCAGGGTCCAGAGTAACGCCGACTTCCTTCAGTTTTATTTGAGACGACTGTACAACCATCAAGATTAATTGTCAGATCAAACAGCTGATCTGTTTGTTTCCTGGGACATAGAACTAGCATCTCTGTTTTGTCCAAGGTTTGAGTCATCTTGGGTATGTCTGTAACAGTTTTGCACATCTGGATTTTCTCCCATTCTTCCTTGCAGACTTTTTTCAAGCTCTGTTAAGTAAGATGGAGAACAGCAATCTTCAAGTCTTTCCAAAGATTTTCAGTGGAATTCAAGTCTGGGCTTTGGCTGGGCCACTCAAGGACTTTCACATTCTTGTATTGAAGACATTCCAGTGTTGCTTTGGCTGTATGCTAAACCTGGTATCAGAGCATCTCATATTATTCTGTATGGAAATCCGAGACACTCCATTTAGTATGATATGTTACGTTTCGTATGGTATGTATTAATTTGTGGATCTCCATCAACCATTTTGTATATTTTATGAACTACATTTCATTATAATATGTTCAGAATTTGCGAAGCGTACAACATGCAAGACATACTATATGTTACGAATTTGCAAAACGTATGATATTTTATCAATTCTAGCAAGATGGCTAACATTAGCTAGCTGGCTAAAGTTAGCTAGGCTAGGGGTTAGGTTTATGGTTAAGGTTTAGGAGTTAGGTTAAAGGGTTAGGCTTAGGGTTAGGGGAAGGATTGGCTAAAAATGTTAACATTAGGGTAAGGGGAAGGATTAGCTAAAAGAGATTAGGTTAGGGTTAGCTAACATGCTAAGTAGTTGCAAAGTAGCTAAAAAGTATGAAGTAGTTGATAAATTGATAATGAGGTAAAATGCAAAAGTTTTCTGTGTTGAGATTCAAACTTGCATCCTTTGGGTTGCTAGACGTTCGCGTTGTTCCCATCCCCCCCAACCAACCAACCTACTTTTGTTTTTGCCTTAATAAGTAACCTTCTTTCTTATGTAACCATACCAAATGTAACATATCATACTAATTTGAGTGTCCCGGGTTTATGTTTACTATGTTATGTCTATATGAGACCAGGCTAGTATTCTTGGGGTCATTTTTGCACGCTGAAACAGGTTCTCATCAAGAATTTAAATGTATTTGGCTCCATTCATTGTTCCTTCTATCCTTAACAGTCTCCCAGCCGCTGAAAAGCATCCCTATGGCATGATGCTGCCACCACCATACCTCACGGCAGGGATGGTGTTAACCAGGCACAGCTCATGACCAGTCTTTCTCCAGACATAGCGCTTTGCAATCAGGCAAAAGAGTTCGATTTTTGTCTCATCAGATATAATTTTGACTTACGCTATCAGAGTCTTTCACGTGCCATTTTGAAAACTCCAGGCGTGCTGTCGTGCCTTTTTCTCAGAAGTGTGTTCTGTCTGGCCACTTTCACATAAAGCCCAGGTTGTGGAAGGGCTGTAGAGACTGTTGTCCTTCTGGCAGGTTCTCCCATCTCAGCCAAGGAACTCTGTAGTTCTATCAGAGTGGTCATTGGGTTCTTGGTTACCTCCCTTACAAAGGTTGCTCAGTTTGGTCGGACGGCCAGCTCTAGGCACAGTCTGGATAATTCAAATTTCCCAATGATGGAGACCGCTGTGCTCTTGGAATCTTTCAAAACTCTAGAAATTGTTTATTACCCTTCCCAGATATATGCCTCATCACAATTCCATTTTGGAGATGTACAGACAGTTCCTTGGACTTCATGGTATAGTTTCTGCTCTGACATGCACTGTCAGGTTGGAGTGACATCTCAAGGATGATCAAAGGAAATTGGAATCACCTGAGCTCAATCTGTCTGGCCACTTTCACATAAAGCCCAGGTTGTGGAAGGGCTGTAGAGACTGTTGTCCTTCTGGCAGGTTCTCCCATCTCAGCCAAGGAACTCTGTAGAAAAAAAAATGTATGAAATGTATGCATTCACTACTGTAAATCGCTCTGGATAAGAGCGTCTGCTAAATGACAAAAAAAAAAAAAAAAAAAAAATTGGTGTCATAGCAAGGGGGTGTTAATACCTATATGTAGAGTTTAATTTTCAATACATTTCCAAACATTTCTACAAACATGTTTTCACTTTGTCATTATAGTGAAAATAATCTATTTAAAACATTTTTATTGCAGGCTGTAAGACAACAAAATGTGGAACAAATCAAAATATATTTAATATTTTAGATTCTTCAAAGTAGCCACCCTTTGCCTTGATGACAGCTTTGCACACTCTTGGCATTCTCTCAATCAGCTTCATGAGGAATGCTTTTCCAACAGTCTTGAAGGAGTTCCCACACATGCTGAGCACTTCACTCTGCGGTCCAACTCATCCCAAACCATCTCAATTGGGTTGAGGTCAGGTGATTGTGGAGGCCAGGTCATCTGATGCAGCACTCCATCACTCTCCTTCTTGGTCAAATAGTCCTTACATAGCCTGGAGGTGTGTTGGGTCATTGTCCTGTTGAAAAACAAATGATAGTCCCACTAAGCCCAAACCAGATGGGATGGCGTATCGCTGCAAAATACTGTAGAAGGCATGCTGGTTAAGTGTGCCTTGAATTCTAAATAAATCACAGACAGTGTCACCAGCAAAGCACCCCCACACCATCACACCTCCTCCTCCATGCTTCACGGTTCGAACCACACATGCGGAGATCATCCGTTCACCTACTCTGCATCGCGACCAGCTTCATGATGTAGTCACCTGGAATGCATTTCAATTAATAGGTGTCCCTTGTTAAAAGTTAATTTGTGGAATTTCTTTCCTTCTTAATGCGTTTGAGCCAATCAGTTGTGTTGTGACAAGGTAGGGGTGGTATACAGAAGATAGCCCTATTTGCTAAAAGACCAAAGGGTGGCTATTTTGAAGAATCTCAAATATAAAATATATTTTGATTTGTTTAACACTTTTTTGGTTACTACATAATTCCATACGTGTTAATAAAGAATAGTAAAAATAAAGAAAAACCCTGGAATGAGTAGGTGTGTACAAACTTTTGCCTGGTACTTTATTTTTTATTAGTTATACTATTTTGATATTGATATTGTAGATCTCGCAAGTTAAGCATTTCACTGTACATTTGTATGTGACAATAAAACTTGAACTACAATTTCTCATTAAGTCCCAGAACAGAAGCCTATCTCACTCCATGTCTTAAACTTAAACAGAAACTTATGTTCAAAGAGCGCGTCTGATTTGATGACCTAGTAAATAATTGTATAGTCAACATGAAGGGCAATACCCTGCAATGTTACGTATGTGGAAGAACTTGCAATATAATACCAAAAAATATACCACTTCGACAAATAGTACATATTAATAGAATTGACCCGCCATTGTTGTCATGTTTTCGTAATTATGATTGACGCAGTAGGACCTATCCCTATTCATATTTTAGTAGACACTCAAATCAAATCAAATTGCATTGGTCACATACACATGGTTAGCAGATGTTAATGCGAGTGTAGCGAAATGCTTGTGGCTCTAGTTCCAACAGTGCAGTAATATCTAACAAATAATCTAACAATACCCAACAACTACCTAATACACACAAATCTAACACGTAATCTAACAATTCCCCAACAACTATGTAATACACACAATCTAAAGGGGTGAATGAGAATATGTACATACAAGTATATGGATGAGCGATGGCCGAGCGGCATAGGCAAGGTGCGGTAGATGGTATAAAACTCCTGTATATACATGTGATATCTGCAAAAATCACTGAAGCTGGAGACTCATATCTCCCTCACTAGCTTTAAGCACCAGTTGTCAGAGCAGCTCACAGATCACTGCACCTGTACATAGCCCATCTGTAAACAGCCCATCCAACTACCTCATCCCCATACTGTATTTATTTATTTATCTTGCTTCCTTTGCACCCCAGTATCTCTACTTGCACATTCATCTTCTGCACATCTACCATTCCAGTGTTTAATTGCTATATTGTAATTACTTTGCCCCCATGGCCTATTTATTGCCTTACCTCCCTTATCCTACCTCATTTGCACATGCTGTGTATAGACTTTTTCTACTGTATTATTGACTGTATGTTTGTTTATTCCATGTGTAACTCTGTGTTGTTGAATGTGTCGAACTGCTTTGCTTTACCTTGGCCAGGTCGCAGTTGTAAATGAGAACTTGTTCACAACTAGCCAACCTGGTTAAATAAAGGTGAAATAATAATAAAATAAAAAATATCAAATCAAAGTATTTTTTGTCACCTGCGCCGAATACATCACGTGTAGACCTTACAGTGAAATGCTTACTTACAGGCTCTAACCAATAGTGCAGAAAAGCTATTAGGTGAACAACAGGTAAGTAAAGAAATAAAAACAGCAGTAAAAAGACAGTGAAAATCAGTAGCGAGGCTATATACATTAGCGAGGCTATAAAAGTAGCGTGGCCTCATACAGACACCAGTTAGTCAGGCTGATTGAGGTAGTATGTACATGTAGATATGGTTAAAGTGACTATGCATATATGATGAACAGAGAGTAGCAGTAGCGTAAAAGAGGGGTTGGCGGGTGGTGGGTGGCGGGACACAATGCAAATAGCCAGGTTAGCCAATGTGTGGGAGCACTGGTTGGTCGGGCCAATTAAGGTAGTATGTACATGAATGTATAGTTAAAGTGACTATGCATATATAATAAACAGAGAGTAGCAGCAGCGTAAAAGAGGGGTTGGGGGGGCACACAATGCAGATTGTCCGGGTAGCCATTTGATTACCTGTTCAGGAGTCTTATGGCTTAAGGGTAAAAACTGTTGAGAAGCCTTTTTGTCTTAGACTTGGCACTCCGGTACCGCTTGCCATGCGGTAGCAGAGAGAACAGTCTATGACTGGGGTGGCTGGGGTCTTTGACAATTTTCAGGGCCTTTCTCTGACACCGCCTGGTGTAGAGGTCCTGGATGGCAGGCAGCTTAGCCCTAGTCATGTACTGGGCTGTACGCACTACCCTCTGTAGCGCCGTGCGGTCAGAGGCCGAGCAATTGCCATACCAGGCAGTGATGCAACCAGTCAGGATGCTCTCGATGTTGCAGCTGTAGAACATTTTGAGGATCTCAACGCTTCATGTTGTTTTAATCCGGTATTGATCACCGTTTATCCCGCCTTAAATTTTATCGATTATTTACATAAAAAAATACCTAAAGTTGTATTAGGAATGTTGTTTCAAATGTTTGGACAGCGTTTACAGGTAACTTATTAGATATTTTGTTGTCATGCTAGGCGAGTTGGAACCGGTGTTCTTCTGTGTCACAACGTCCACAGAAGGTGGCGCCTCTCCCCGGTCGGGCGGTGCTCGGCGGTCGTCGTCGCCGGCCTACTAGCTGCCACCGATCTATCTTTCAGTGTCTGTTAGTTATGTCTGTTTTAGGTTGCACCTGTTTCTTGTTTGTCATTAGTGGGGGGGTATTTAGTTTGTCTGTGTTTAGTTAGGATTCGTGCGGGATTGTTTTATGTTACGTGTGGTAGAGGTAGAACTTATGTACGTAGTTTATTTCTGCTACGTGTTGGATAGGCATTAGGGTTGCCGGGCTGCGCCCCGTCTGACTTTGAGAGTGGAGCTGTTCTCATTGTTTATCTTTTTTGCACCCTGCCTTGTATTTGGATTTTGCCCCTTGGCAGTATTAAATACGTTTTTGTTCAACGGACCTCAGTCTCCTGGGCCTGACTCATCCCTCCTGTTATTTATCTGCCTGTGACATTCTGAATCAAACGCACCAAATAAATTGACATTTTGGAGATATAACGACGGAATTAATCGAACAAAAGGACCATTTGTGATGTTTATGGAACATATTGAAGTGCCAACAGAAGAAGTTCTTCAAAAGGTAATGCATAATTTAAATCGTTATTTCTGACTTTTGTGTTGCGCCTGGCGGGTTGAAATCTGATTTTCATGTGTTTGTTTGCTGGGCACTGTCCTAAGATAATCGCATGGTTTGCTTTCGCCGTAAAGCCTTTTTGAAATCTGACATGGTGGCTAGATTAAAGTGTCCAGTGATCGAGTCTCAATGTGGGCAGCAGCCTCTCTGATTTAGTGATTGCTGTTTAGCAGTCTGATGGCCTTGAGATAGAAGCTGTTTTTCAGTCTCTCTGTCCCAGCTTTGATGCACCTGCACTGACCTCGCCTTCTGGATGATAGCAGGTTGAACAGGCAGTGGCTCGGGTGGTTGTCATTGATGATCTTTTTGGCGTCCTGTGACATCGGGTGCTGTAGGTGTCATGGAGGGCAGGCAGTTTGCCCCCGGTGATGCATTGTGCAGACCGCACCACCCTCTGTAGTGCCTTGCGGTTGAGGGCGGTGCAGTTGCCGTACCAGGCTGTGGTACAGCCCAACAGGATCCTCTTGATTGTGCATCTGCAAAAGTTTGTCAGGGTTTTGGGTGACAAGCCAAATTCCTTCAGCCTCCAGAGGTTGAAGAGGCACTGTTGCGCCTTCTTCACCACACTGTCTGTGTTGGTGGACCATTTCAGTTTGTCTGTGATGTGTATGCCCAGGAACTTAAAACCTTCCACCTTCTCCACTGTTGACCCTTCGATGTGGATAGGGGGTGCTGTTTTCTGAAGCCCACGACCATCTCCTTTGTTTTGTTGACATTGAGTGAGATGTTGTTTTCCTGACACCACACTCTGACTGCCCTCACCTCATCGTTGTTGGTGATCAAGCCACTACTGTTGTGTCGTCTGCAGAATTGATGATTGAGTTGGAGGCGTGCATGGCCACGCAGTCATGGGTGAACAGGGAGTACAGGAGAGGGCTGAGCACACACACTTGTGGGGCCCCAGTGTTGATGGTCAGTGAAGTGGAGATGTTGTTTCCTCCCTTCACCACCTGGGGGCAGCCCGCCATAATGTCCAGGACCCAATTGCACAGGGAGGGGTTGAGACCCAGGGCCTCCAGCTTGATGATGATCTTGGAGGGTACTATGGGGTTAAATGCTGAGCTGTAGTCAATGAACAGCATTCTTACATAGGTATTATTTTTGTCCAGATGGGATAGGGCAGTGTGATGCAATTGCGATTGCATCATCTGTGGACCTGTTGGGGCAGTATGCAAACTGAAGTGGGTCTAGGTTGGCCGGAAAGGTGGTGGTGATATGATTCTTGACTAGTCTCTCAAAGAACATCATGATGACAGAAGTGAGTGCTACGCTGTGGTCCATTGTCCTGGGTGGTGGTTCGAAGAGAGGATCTGCTTCGGGAAAGTCGTATTCCTGGTTGTAATGTTGGTAAGTTGATGTTGCTCTTATATCCAATAGTTCTTCCCGGCTGTGTGTAATAAGACTTAAGATTTCCTGGGGTAACAATATAAGAAATAATACAAAAAAATCTAAATACTGCATGGTTTCCTAAGAACCCGAAGCGAGGTCACCATCTCTGTCGGTGCCATCTATATCATCTAAGGTATATCACATCCAGAGCGACTTACAGGAGCAATTAGGGTTTAGTACCTTGCTCAAGGGCACATCAATAGACTTTTCACCTAGTCATCTCGTAGATTCAAACCAACAAACTTTCAGTTACTGGTCCAATGCTCTTAACGTTGTTTATTATCTATGCATAGTCACTTTACAAATGAACTTGACTAACCTGTACCCCCGCACATTGACTCGGTACCGGTACCCCCTGTATATAGCCTTATTATTGTTATGTACTGTACATTTACTTTTTGATTGATACATTTTTTTTCTCTCACTTTATTTAGTAAATATTTTATTAACTCTATCTCTTGAGCTGCACCTGTTGTAGTCGGCGTTTGTGAAAAATAACGTTTGATTTGAACCACGAGGCTGCCTGCCGCCCCTATAGAGGTAATCTTATTGGGACAGTGGAAAGAGTGTCCATCTTTGGCAGGAGAGAGGGGCTATGGTCTCACTGTAGCACCTTGTGCTTGTCCCTTGTTTCATCCCACATCAATAGATTGGGATTTGGTTTTGTAACTGGTAACACAACGAGGTAGTGTGTGTTGTGTTGTTGGCTGGTTAAAGAGGGTGCATAGTGGACACAGTGGTCTGCCAGAGATTTCCAGGACAGAGAGAGAGGAAACAGGAGCAGAACTCTGCAGGGTGCCATTATCTCATCCTGGCCTTATTCTCTCTCTCTCTCTCTCTCACGCACGTGCGCGCACACACACACACACACACACACACACACACACACACACACACACACACACCACACACACACACACACACACACACACACCACACACACACACACACACCACACACACACCAAGCCAATCATTCACTTTCCTCATGGCCCACTTTGAGACCTGAAGTGAATTCATGCAACCCCCATGGCACTATAAGGTTTAACCTTTCCCACTCCTTATGCTTTTACCACGTCAAGTCTTTGTTGAATAGTGTTACGTGGTATTCCCCCCCCCCCCCCCCACACACACTTCCACCTTGCTAACATTCAGGGACACTCAGTTATCTAGCTACATCTTAGAGGAGTGAATGGCAGATTTAGGGTTAGAGCTCTGAATACTTGACATAGCTCTGAATATTTATTACGCTAGAGCAGGTATTCCCAAACTGGGAAACAGTGTAGTTCATCATTACTATACTGTACAGTGTAGTATTCATCATTATATTGTACAGTGTAATATTCATCAATATACTGTACAGTGTAATATTCATCAATATAATGTACCGTGTAGTATTCATCATTATACTGTACAGTGTAGTACTTCATCATTATACTGTACAGTGTAGTATTCATCAATATACTGTACAGTGTAATATTAACCATTATACTGTACAGTGTAGTACTTCATCATTATATTGTACAGTGTAGTATTAACCATTATACTGTACAGTGTAGTACTTCATAATTATACTGTACAGTGTAGTACTTCATAATTATACTGTACAGTGTAGTACTCATCATTATACTCTACAGTTTAGTTCTGATCTGAGCGACTGCCAGCTCATTATCTTTCACTCTTTACTTAGTCGGGTAATTGAATAACTTCTGCTGTCTTTATCAAAGCTTTTCTTTCAAACGCCCGCCATGATATTTCCCTGGCGACATCTCCTCACTGTGGGTGTTAACTCGGTTGTTAACGCGGTTGTTAACACAGTCCAATTTCTCACCCCTGCCCCCACCATCTTACCCTCTCTAATAGTATGCATTGATTTTCATTGATTTCATTAATTATCATTAATTTTCATTTTTATATTATATATTTATATTTTCGAAAGGGGCGTTTGGGAAAAAAAAATTCTAGCCTGAGTAGCCTCGTTTCACTGCCAAAAATATAATTAAACCATCTAGTGTTTAATTGTCAATCTCAAATACAGGTAGCTTAGTCAAATAATTAACATCCAATCACATTAACCGTTACTCTCTCGTGGGAATTCCACTAATGGTCCATATGTAGCCAAATGTAGCTACTGCTCATGTTGGTATCTGGACTGATGCCGCAAAAGCCATGACAGGTTGACATAGTGGAGTGGTAACGATCGTGCAAAGAGTTGCTCCCGACATCACTTGGGTACACTGCAGCATCCACCGAGAGGCTCTTGCTGCCAAGGGAATGCCTGACAGCTTGAAAGAAGTTTTGGACACTACAGTGAAAAAATTGAGGCTATGATTGATTAAGAAGTTGGAGCTCTTCTCTGTCTGCAATGACACACACAGGTCTTTCCATCATTGTATGATTTATTGTGTGCTTATGGACAATGTCAAATGTGGTATAGCGAAGCACCTGAGTGAGTTGGGTGTGCAATTACGCAGGTACTTTCCCTAAAAGGATGACAATAATGCCCTGCCTCCAGTCCACATACCGTTATCTGAACAAGAGAGCCTCATCGAAATTGGAGTTCTGTGAAAATGTAGTTTAATCAGAAGCCACTGCCGTATTTCTGGATTGGGCAGCACTCAGAGTATCCTGCCTTGGCAAATCGCGCAGTTAAGACACCGATGCCCTTTGCAACCACGTACCTATGTGATAGTGGATTCTCGGCCCTCACTAGCATGAAATTAAATACAGGCAAAGACTGTGTGTGGAAAACGATTTAACTTCTTTGGGATCTGGGGGCAGTATTGAGTAGCTTGGAAGAATAAGGTGCCCAGAGTAAACTGCCTACCAGTCAGGCCCAGAAGCTAGGATATGCATATTATTAGTACATTTGGATAGAAAACACTCTGAAGTTTCTAAAACTGTTTGAATGATGTCTGTGAGTATAACAGAACTCATATGGCAGGCAAAAACCTGAGAAAACTCCAACCAGGAAGTGAGAAATCTGAGGTTTGTAGTTTTTCAAGTGATTGCCTATCCAATATACAGTGTCTGTGGGGTCATATAGCACTTCCTAAGGCTTCCACTAGATGCGAACAGTCTTTAGAACTTTGTTTCAGGCTTCTCTGTGAATGGGGAGAGAATAAGAGCTATTTGAACCAGGTGTCTGGAAAAATGGCATGAGCTCAAAGGTAAGTGAATAAAAGGTAAGTGAATATTTATAATGGTAAGTGAATATTTATAATGCTATTTCGGACTTTGGTTGACACAACATGGAGAGTATCTGTATGGCTTGTTTTGGTGTCTGAACACTGTACTCAGATTATCGCATTGTGTGCTTTTGCCGTAAAGCTTTTTTGGAATCTGACACAGCGGTTGCATTAACTTCTTATGGCTGAAATCCGGTTAACGGGATCGGGATCCGGTTTAATGGCAGAGCGCTAAATTCAAAAATTCTTAAAAATATTTAACTTTCATACAAGTGCAATACACCAAATTGAAGCTCAACTTCTTGTATTTCTAGCCACCGTGTCAGATTTCAACAACGCTTTACGGGGAAAGCAAATTACGCTATAATCTGAGGATAGTCCCCCAACAAACAAACACTGACAATCATATTTCATCCTGCCAGGCGCGACACAAAACGCAGAAATAACATACAATTCATGCCTTACCTTTTACGAGCTTCTTCTGTTGGCACTCCAATATGTCCCGTAAACATCACAAATGGTCCTTTTGTTCGATTAATTCCGTCATTATATATCCAAAATGTTCATTTATTTGGCGCGTTTGATCCAGAAAAACACCAGTTCCAACTTGCGCAACATGACAACAAAATCTCTCATAAGTTACCTGTAATCTTTGACAATTTTCAGCAAACAACTTTCCTAATACAACTTTAGGTATTTTTTTTACGTAAATAATTGATACAATTTAAGACGGGATAAACTGCGTTCAATACCGGAGGAAAACAAAGTGGAGCGTGCTTTCAGGTCGTGCGCCTCTATCAAAAAGTACACTGCCCTCGATCCTCGTTCTGAATGGCCTTACTTCTTCATTACACAAAGGAAAAACATCAACCAATTTCTAAAGACTGTTTACATCCAGTGGAAGCGATAGGAACTGCAAGCAACTCGCTTAGAATTCTACATTCTCAATGAATTACATGGAAGAGAGAGTGACGTAAAAAAAAACAAATCCTGGATGGTTTGTCCTCAGGGTTTCGCCTGCCAAATAAGTTCTGTTATACTCACAGACATCATTCAAACAGTTTTGGAAACTTCAGAGTGTTTACTATCCAAATCTACCAATTATATGCATATCCTACCTTCTGAGCCTGAATAGCAGGGAGTATACTTTGGGCACACTTTTCATCCGGACATGAAAATAGCGCCCTCAAGCCATAAGAAGTTAAGGAGAAGTGTATCTTTAATTCTATGTAAAACACTTGTATCTTATATCAACATTTATGATGAGTATTTCAGTAAATTGATGTGGCTCCCTGAAAAATCACTGGATGTTTTAGAGGCAAACATTACTGAACATAACGTGCCAATGTAAACAGAGTTTTGGATATAAATATGAACTTTATCGAACAAAACATACATGTATTGTGTAACATGAAGTCCTATGAGTGCCATCTGATGAAGATCATCAAAGGTTAGTGATTCATTTTATCTCTATTTCTGCTTTTTGTGACTCCTCTCTTTGGCTGGAAAATGGCTGTATATTTTTTTGTGACTAGGCGCTTACCTAACATAATCATATGGTATGCTTTCGACGTAAAGCCTTTTTGAAATCAGACACTGTGGCTGGATTAACAAGAAGTTAAGCTTTAAAATGGTGTATAATACTTGTATGTTTGAGGAATTTAAATTATGAGATTTTTGTTGTTTTGAATTTGGCGCCCTGCAATTTCACTGGCTGTTGTTGAGGTGGGACGCTAGCGTCCCACATATCCCAGAGAGGTTTAAGACTGAGACTCTCTCCAATACAACCCAACATTGCAGAGTTACAGTGAGAGAAAAAAGTATTTGATCCCCTGCTGATTTTGTATGTTTGCCCACTGTCAAAGAAATTATCAGTCTATAATTTTAATGGTAGGTTTATTTGAACAGTGAGAGACAGAATAACAAAAAAATATTGAGAAAAAAGCATGTCAAAGATGTTATAAATTGATTTGCATTTTAATGAGGGAAATAAGTATTTGACCCCCTCTCAATCAGAAAGATTTCTGGCTCCCAGGTGTCTTTTATACAGGTAATGAACTGAGATTAGGAGCACACTCTTAAAGGGAGTGCTCCTAACTGCAGCTTGTTACCTGTATAAAAGACACCTGTCCACAGAAGCAATAAATCAGTCAGATTCCAAACTCTCCACCATGGCCAAGACCAAAGAGCTCTCCAAGGATGTCAGGGACAAGATTGTAGACCTACACAAGGCTGGAATGGGCTACAAGACCATCGCCAAGCAGCTTGGTGAGAAGGTGACAACATTTGGTGCGATTATTCGCAAATGGAAGAAACACAAAAGAACTGTCAATATCCCTCGGCCTGGGGCTCCATGCAAGATCTCACTTCGTGGAGTTGCAATGATCATGAGAAAAGTGAGGAATCAGCCCAGAACTACACGGGAGGATCATGTCAATGATCTCAAGACAGCTGGGACCATAGTCACCAAGAAAACAATTGGTAACACACTACGCCGTGAAGGACTGAAATCCTGCAGTGCCCGCAAGGTCCCCCTGCTCAAGAATACTTATACATGCCTGTCTGAAGTTTGCCAATGAACATCTGAATGATTCAGAGGACAACTGGTGAAAGTGTTGTGGTCAGATGAGACCAAAATGGAGCTCTTTGGCATCAACTCAACTCGCCGTGTTTGGAGGAGGAGGAATGCTGCCTATGACCCCAAGAACACCATCTCCACCGTCAAACATGGAGGTGGAAACATTATGCTTTGGGGTTGTTTTTCTGCTAAGGGGACAGGACAACTTCACCGCATCATTTGACGGGGCAATGTACTGTCAAATCTTGGGTGAAAACCTCCTTCCCTCAGCCGGGGCATTGAAAATTGGTCATGGATGGTTATTCCAGCATGACAATGACCCAAAACACACGGCCAAGGCAACAAAGGAGTGGGTCAAGAAGCACATTAACCTCTTGGCATTCCCCTAGGATAGGGGGCGCTAAAGCGATTTTTGAAAAAAAATTGTGCCCATTTTAAACGGCCTCCTACTCAAACTCAGAAGCTAGGATATGCATATAATTAATACTTGAGGATAGAAAACACCCTAAAGTTTCTAAAACTGTTTGAATGGTGTCTGTGAGTATAACAGAACTTCCGGTAACAACTTGCAGACTTGTTTACGCTGCTGTGCGTTTTGTTGCCGATCTTACTTTGCTACCTGACGGTTTTAACTTTTTCATTACCGTATATTTTTACTTTTTCCCTCACTCAACTTTTTTCATTCAACTTTTTCACCCCGGAGGTTTTATCTGGACATGGTTCGTCAGGACTTCAAACAGCCGAAGCTAAGTAATATTAACATGATGCCTTCTAATTGCAGTCGTTGTACTTATAATATACAGGAGAACGATCGCCTTACGGCAAGGATAGCTGTGCTACAAGCCCAGCTTCAGACGCAATCGTTAGGCAAGGGTAATTTCAGTGAAGGAAAGGATGAAACAGCGTCTGTGCCACCAGTAAGTACAGATAGTAATGTTAGTATAAACCCCCTCGCACGGTCCCCGCAGCCGGACAACTTTCTCATGGCTTCTGGAGGGAAACGCTGTAGGAATGCTCAACCGGTGTCGCTTATTCAGCCGACAGAAACTTTCAACCGGTTCTCCCCATTAAGCGAGTCGGAGTCGGAGGCCGAGACTTCTCTGGTCTCTACTCCTCCCGTTGTGGGGTCTGAGACGCCGACGGCTCCCACCATTAGCTCTGACAAATTGAAAACCCTAGTCATTGGCGACTCCATTACCCGCAGTATTAGACTTAAAACGAATCATCCAGCGATCATACACTGTTTACCAGGGGGCAGGGCTACCGACGTTAAGGCTAATCTAAAGACGGTGCTGGCTAAAGCTAAAACTGGCGAGTGTAGAGAGTATAGAGATATTGTTATCCACGTCGGCACCAACGATGTTGGGATGAAACAGTCAGAGGTCACCAAGCGCAACATAAATTCAGCGTGTAAATCAGCTAGAAAGATGTGTCGGCATCGATTAATTGTCTCTGGCCCCCTCCCAGTTAGGGGGAGTGATGAGCTCTACAGCAGAGTCTCACAACTCAATCGCTGGTTGAAAACTGTTTTCTGCCCCTCCCAAAAGATAGAATTTGTAGATAATTGGCACTCTTTCTGGGACTCACCCACAAACATGACCAAGCCTGGCCTGTTGAGGAGTGACGGACTCCATCCTAGCTGGAGGGGTGCTCTCATCTTATCTACGAACATAGACAGGGCTCTAACTCCTCTAGCTCCACAATGAAATAGGGTGCAGGCCAGGCAGCAGGCTGTTAGCCAGCCTGCCAGCTTAGTGGAGTCTGCCACTAGCACAGTCAGCGTAGTCAGCTCAGCTTTCCCCATTGAGACCGTGTCTGTGCCTCGATCTAGGTTGGGCAAAATTAAAAATGGCGGTGTTCGCTTTAGCAATCTCACTAGTATAAAGACCTCCTCCATTCCTGCCATTATTGAAAGAGATTGTGATACCTCACATCTCAAAATTGGGTTACTTAATGTTAGATCCCTCACTTCCAAGGCAGTTATAGTCAATGAACTAATCACTGATCATAATCTTGATGTGATTGGCCTGACTGAAACATGGCTTAAGCCTGATTAATTTACTGTGTTAAATGAGGCCTCACCCCCTGGTTACACTAGTGACCATACCCCCCGTGCATCCGGCAAAGGCGGAGGTGTTGCTAACATTTACGATGGCAAATTTCAATTTACAAAAAAAAACAATGACGTTTTCGTCTTTTGAGCTTCTAGTCATGAAATCTATGCAGCCTACTCACTCACTTTTTATAGCTATTGTTTACAGGCCTCCTGGGCCATATGCAGTGTTCCTCACTGAGTTCCAAGAATTCCTATCGGATCTTGTAGTCAGAGCAGATAATATTCTAATTTTTGGTGACTTTAACATTCACATGGAAAAGTCCACAGACCCACTCCAAAAGGCTTTCGGAGCCATCATCGACTCAGTGGGTTTTGTCCAACATGTCTCTGGACCTACTCACTGCCACAGTCATACTCTGGACCTAGTTTTGTCCCATGGAATAAATGTTGTGGATCTTAATGTTTTTCCTCAAAATCCTGGATTATCGGACCACCATTTTATTGCGTTTGCAATCACAACAAATAATCTGCTCAGACCCCAACCAAGGAGCATTAAAAGTCGTGCTATAAATTCTCAGACAACCCAAAGATTCCTTGATGCCCTTCCAGACTCCCTCTGCCTACCCAAGGACGTCAGAGGACAAAAATCAGTTATCCACCTAACCGAGGAACTCAATTTAACCTTGCGCAATACCCTAGATGCAGTTGCACCCCTAAAAATTAAAAACATCTGTCATAAGAAACTAGCTCCCTGGTATACAGAAAATACACGAGCTCTGAAGCAAGCTTCCAGAAAATTGGAACGGAAATGGCGCCACACCAAACTGGAAGTCTTCCGACTAGCTTGGAAAGACAGTACCGTGCAGTATCGAAGAGCCCTCACTGCTGCTCGATCATCCTATTTTTCCAACTTAATTGAGGAAAATAAGAACAATCCGAAATTTCTTTTTGATACTGTCGCAAAGCTAACTAAAAAGCAGCCTTCGCAAATGGAGGATGGCTTTCACTTCAGCAGTAATAAATTTATGAAATTCTTTGAGGAAAAGATCATGATCATTAGAAAGCAAATTACGGACTCCTCTTTAAATCTGGGTATTCCTCCAAAGCTCCATTGTCCTGAGTCTACACAACTCTGCCAGGACCTAGGATCAAGGGAGATACTAAAGTGTTTTAGTACTATATCTCTTGACACAATGATGAAAATAATCATGGCCTCCAAACCCTCAAGCTGCATACTGGACCCTATTCCAACTAAACTACTGAAAGAGCTGCTTCCTGTGCTTGGCCCTCCTATGTTGAACATAATAAACGGCTCTCTATCCACCGGATGTGTACCAAGCTCACTAAAAGTGGCAGTAATAAAGCCTCTCTTGAAAAAGCTGAATCTTGACCCAGAAATTATTAAAAACTATCGGCCTATATCAAATCTTCCATTCCTCTCAAACATTTTAGAAAAAGCTGTTGCACAGCAACTCACTGCCTTCCTGAAGACAAACAATGTATACGAAACGCTTCAGTCTGGTTTTAGACCCCATCATAGCACTGAGACTGCACTTGTGAAGGTGGTAAATGACCTTTTAATGACGTCAGACCGAGGCTCTGCATCTGTCCTCGTGCTCCTAGATCTTAGTGCCGCTTTTGATACCATCGATCACCACATTCTTTTGGAGAGATTGGAAACCCAAATTGGTCTACATGGACAAGTTCTGGCCTGGTTTAGATCTTATCTGTCGGAAAGATATCAGTTTGTCTCTGTGAATGGTTTGTCCTCTGACAAATCAATTGTACATTTTGGTGTTCCTCCGTTGTAGGACCACTATTGTTTTCACTATATATTTTACCTCTTGGGGATGTCATTCGAAAACATAATGTTACATTTCACTGCTATGCGGACGACAAACAGCTGTACATTTCAATGAAACATGGTGAAGCCCCAAAATTGCCCTCGCTAGAAGCCTGTGTTTCAAACATAAAGAAGTGGATGGCTGCAAACTTTCTACTTTTAAACTCGGACAAAACAGAGATGCTTGTTCTAGGTCCCAAGAAACAAAGAGATCTTCTGTTGAATCTGACAATTAATCTGGATGGTTGTACAGTCGTCTCAAATAAAACTGTGAAGGACCTCGGCGTTACTCTGGACCCTGATCTCTCTTTTGAAGAACATATCAAGACTGTTTCAAGGACAGCTTTTTTCCATCTACGTAACATTGCAAAAATCTGAAACTTTCTGTCCAAAAATGACGCAGAAAAATTAATCCATGCCTTTGTTACTTCTAGGCTGGACTACTGCAATGCTCTACTTTCCGGCTACCCGGATAAAGCACTAAACAAACTTCAGTTAGTGCTAAATACGGCTGCTAGAATTCTGACTAGAACCAAAAAATGTGATCATATTACTCCAGTGCTAGCCTCCCTACACTGGCTTCCTGTTAAGGCAAGGGCTGATTTCAAGGTTTTACTGCTAACCTACAAAGCATTACATGGGCTTGCTCCTACCTATCTTTCCGATTTTGTCCTGCCGTACATACCTACACGTACGCTACGGTCACAATACGCAGGCCTCCTAATTGTCCCTAGAATTTCTAAGCAAACGGCTGGAGGTAGGGCTTTCTCCTATAGAGCTCCATTTTTATGGAATGGTCTGCCTACCAATGTGAGAGACGCAGACTCAGTCTCAACCTTTAAGTCTTTACTGAAGACTTATCTCTTCAGTAGGTCCTATGATTAAGTATAGTCTGGCCCAGGAGTGTGAAGGTGAACGGAAAGGCTGGAGCAACGAACCGCCCTTGCTGTCTCTGCCTTGCCGGTTCCCTTCTTTCCACTGGGATTCTCTGCCTCTAACCCTTTTACAGGGGCTGAGTCACTGGCTTACTGGTGTTCTTCCATGCCGTCCATGGGAGGGGTGCGTCACTTGAGTGGGTTGAGTCACTGACGTGGTCTTCCTGTCTGGGTTGGCGCCCCCCCTTGGGTTGTGCCATGGCGGAGATCGTTGTGGGCTATACTCGGCCTTGTCTTAGGACGGTAAGTTGGTGGTTGGAGACATCCCTCTAGTGGTGTGGGGGCTGTGCTTTGGCAACGTGGGTGGGGTTATATCCTGCCTGTTTGGCCCTGTCCGGGGGTATCATCGGATGGGGCCACAGTGTCTTCTGATCCCTCCTGTCTCAGCCTCCAGTATTTATGCTGCAGTAGTTTATGTGTCGGGGGGCTAGGGTCAGTCTGTTACATCTGGAGTATTTCTCTTGTCTTATCCGGTGTCCTGTGTGAATTTAAATATGCTCTCTCTAATTCTCTCTTTCTCTCTTTCTGTCTTTCTCTCGGAGGACCTGAACCCTAGGACCATGCCTCAGGACTACCTGGTATGATGACTCCTTGCTGTCCCCAGTCCACCTGGCCGTGCTGCTGCTCCAGTTTCAACTGTTCTGCCTGCGGCTATGGAACCCTGACCTGTTCACCGGACGTGCTTGTTGCACCCTCGACAACTACTATGATTATTATTATTTGACCATGCTGGTCATTTATGAACATTTTAACATCTTGACCATGTTCTGTTATAATATCCACCCTGCACAGCCAGAAGAGGACTGGCCACCCCTCATAGCCTGGTTCCTCTCTAGGTTTCTTCCTAGGTTTTTGGCCTTTCTAGGGAGTTTTTCCTAGCCACCGTGCTTCTTTCACATGCATGGCTGTCCCGTGGCCGACGGACGTTTTGGAGCAGCCTTCAGATGCGCTAACAAGAACAAGCTCTTGGAACATAAAGGAGTATTTTTTTCGAATGAAAATACATTTGTTGTGGACCTGGGATTCCTGGAAGTGCTTTCTGATGAAGACAACCAAAGGTAAGGGATTATTGACAATAGTATACAAGACTAGATGTGATATGCGATTGTTCCAAGATGGCGCTGACCTGTAACGTTAGCCTAAATCTGGCATTACAGGTGCTTTCAAGAGATATTCATCTATAAATCTTAGAATGACAATATTACATTTAAAAAATGTTTTCGAATAGTAATTTAGTAAATTGTAGCTCTGTTTCATCGGATGCATTTGAGGGAAAATAGTTAGTCAACGTTACGCACCGATGTAAAATGCTGTTTTTATATATAAATATGAACTTTATCGAACAAAATAATGCATGTATTGTGTAACATGATGTCCTAGGTGTGTCATCTGATGAAGATTGTCAAAGGTTAGTGCTGCATTTATCTGTTTTTTGGTTATTTGTGATGCATGTGGTTGGTCGGAAAATGGCTATGTGGCTACTTTTACGATATACTCCTCTAACATAATCTAATGTTTTGCTTTTGCTGTAGAGCCTTTTTGAAATCGGACAACGTGGTTCGATTCAGGAGAGGTGTATCTATAAAACGATATAATTTGATTTTTTTATTTTTATTTTTATTATTACATTTTGTTATGCTAATGGCGATATGATTTTTCGCTGGATGTCCGTCCGCATACGGGACGGAGGCCGCACAGGGGTTAACGTCCTGGAGTGGCCTAGCCAGTCTCCAGACCTTAATCCCATAGAAAATCTGTGGAGGGAGCTGAAGGTTGCCAAACTTCAGCCTCGAAACCTTAATGACTTGGAAAAGATCTGCAAAGAGGAGTGGGACAGAATCCCGCCTGAGATGTGTGCAAACCTGGTGGCCAACTACAAGAAACGTCTGACCTCTGTGATTGCCAACAAGGGTTTTGCCACCAAGTACTAAGTCATGTTTTGCAGAGGGGTCAAATACTTATTTCCCTCATTAAAATGCAAATCAATTTATAAAATTTTTGACATGCGTTTTTCTGGATTCTTTTGTTGTTATTCTGTCTCTCACTGTTCAAATAAACCTACAATTGAAATTATAGACTGATCATTTGTCTGTAAGTGGGCAAACGTACAAAATCAGCAGGGGTTCAAATACTTCTTTCCCCCACTGTATGTGCATCCTTTCAAGCATACCCTTCTCATTAACCTGTGGTGAGTTATTCACAATTTTCAGTGAACAAATAAGGTTTTATATGTAAGATGGTTAAATAAAGAGCAAAATAATTAATTATTATAATATTATTATTTGTGCCCTGGTCCTATAAGAACTCTTTGTCACTTCCCACGAGCCGGGTTGTGACAAAAAATCACACTTATTCTTATGTTTAATAAATGTATCGTCTAGTGTGTGTGCGGCAGGCTTACAAAGATGGCAAAAAACAACGTTTGAGAGTGCGCTGACCCTGGTGCTAGAGGGGGTACACAGCTGGAGGTTGAATGTTTGAAGGGGTACGGGACTATATGTTTATGAGACCAATAAAATTTGATATGATTTGATTTGGAAACAGAAGAGGAATACCTGGTATACCTGACTACTACAAATCATCTTAGTTCTGACACACACACACACACACACACACACACACACAATCACTCTCTTTCTGTCTCTCTCTCTTTCTGTCTCTCTCTTTCTCTCTCTCTCACTCCATAAACGTACTTACGCACACAGATTACACACTCACGCGCGCACGCACGCACACACACACACACACACACACGTACGTTACAAGTTCATCAATCCATTTAAATACCTCTCACACCCTTTAGTAATCTGTGGATCAGGAGAAAACCTTAATAAATCAGCAGACTGTTAATAACATATTTATTTATACTTTATGTAGTTTTCTGTAATACTTAGTGAGACACCTTTGGTCATTAATAACATATCCATAAAGACTCTAGATTGCATGAACCTGTACATAATTTAAGTCCGACACCTTTGGTAATTTATAATAGATACATAAATGCCTTGTATCATATGACGCTGTACTTACTATAAAGTCAGACACCTTTTGTCATTTATAACACACACATAAAGGCTTAAGGATGTAAATACAAATGTATTAACATTTAAAGACATGTTTAAACCATACATTTCCTTTTATTTGTACATTTTTAAAACAATACAAAATACATGCAGTTTAAAAAAGTTCAGAAATGCAATTACATTGAACATTCCACAGGGTTGTGGACATTGTAGCTTGTCCCTGAGCTGGTGGACTAATGGTTCTTACCTCTCTTCCTGCTGGAGGTACTGCATGTTGGTTCCAACCTTAAAAGTAACAACAAAGGAAGTTATAAGGTCTGTTAGGAAATGCCTTTGTAACACCATATGGATCAAATCAAATCAAATTTTGTTTGACACATGAGCCGAATACAACAGGTGTCGACCTTACAGTGAAATGTTTACTTACAAGCCCTTCACCAACAATGCAGTTTGAAGAAAAAAATAGATAAGTAAAAAATAAGAAATAAAAGTTACAAATAATTAACCTCAATGGGACCCCTTCCCGTTCTCATCCCATTAACGGGATTGATTTTGACAACAGCCAGTGGAAAATCAGAGCGGCAAATTTAAAACAGCTAAAATCTCATAATTCCATTTTCTCAAACAATCAACTATTTTACACCATTTTAAAGATAAACTTCTCGTTAATCTAACCACATTGTCTGATTTCAAAAAGGCTTTACGGCGAAAGCATAAAATTAGATTATGTTAGGACATAAACTTCACAAGAAACACCACACAGCCATTTTCCAAGCAACTAGATGCATCACAAAAACCCAAAACACAGCTAAATGAAGCACTAACCTTTGACGATCTTCATCAGATGACACTCCTAGGACATTATGTTACACAATACATGTATGTTTTGCTCGATAATGTTCATATCTATATCCAAAAACAGCATTTTACATTGGTGCGTAATGTTGAGAAATGTTTTCCCTCCAAACCCCTCGGTGAACAGCACAATGAGCACACATAGTACGTAAATTCTCATCGTAAACATTGATCAATATAGAAGTGTTATGCACAGAATTATAGATACACTTCTCCTAAATGTAATCGCTTTGTCCGATTTCAAAAAAGGTTCACGGCGAAAGCACAATTTGCAATAATCTGAGTACAGCCCAGATGACACTAACAACTAGCAAACAGAAACCCGACATCTTGGAGTCAATAAAACTAAGAAATTACATTATAAATATTCACTTACCTTTGATTATCTTCATCAGAAGGCACTCCCAGGAATCCCAGCTCCACAATAAATGTTCGATAAAGTTCATATTTATTTCCAAATAATCCATTTTGTTTGCGCGTTAGGTTCACTATCCAAATCCACTACGCGCGTGCTTACTTAGTCCAGATGAAAAGTCAAAAAAGTTCTACAACAGTTTGTAGAAACATTTTAAACGATGTATAGAATCAATCTTTAGGTTGTTTTTATCATATACCTTGAATAAAATTCCAACCGGACCTATCCGTTCTCTTTAGGAGTGAATATGAACTCAGCTCGCTCCCAAGTCATTGCTCGTGACTTGAGCCCATGCCTTATAATGGGACACCAGTTTACCACAGCTGGTACTCCCTTCAAATTCACCATAGAATCTTCAAACACCGTTCTAAAGACTGCTGACATCTAGTGGAAGCTTTAGGAAGTGCAAAATGAACCCTAAGTCACTGTATACAGTCAAGGCAATCACTTGAAAGGACTACAAGCACCAGACTTCCCAACTCCTGCTTGACTTTTTCTCAGGTTTTTGCCTGCCATATGAGTTCTGTTATACTCACAGACACCATTCAAACAATTTTAGAACCTTCAGAGTGTTTTCTATCCAAATCTACTAATAATATGCATATTCTAGTTTCTGGGACAGAGTAGTAACCTGTTTAAATTGGGTACGTTTTTAATCCGGCCGTGAAAATACTGCCCCCTAGCCCTAAGAGGTTTAAAGAGCACGGGGGCACCAGTTAGTTGAGATGATTGAGGTAATATGTACATGTAAGTAGAGTTAAAGTGACTATGCATAGATAATAAACAGAGAATAGCAGCAGTATGAAGGCGGGGGGCAATGCAAATAGTTTGGGTAGCCATTTGATTAGCTGTTCAGGAGTCTTATGGCTTGTGTGTAGAAGCTGTTGAGAAGCCTTTTGGACCTAGACTTGGCGCTCTGGTACCGCTTGCCGTGCGGTAGCAGAGAGAACAGTCTATGACTAGGGTGGCTGGAGTGACAATTTTTAGGGCAGGCTGGGCAACTCCAGTCCTCGGGGGCCTGATTGGTGTCACACTTTTGCCCCAGCCCCAGCTAACACACCTGACTCCAATAATCAACTAATCATGATCTTCTGTTAAAAATGCACCAATCAAGCCCCCGGTGACTGGAATTGCCCAGGCCTGCAAGCCTTCCTCTGACACCACCTGGTATAGAGGACCTGGATGTCAGGAAGCTTGACCCCAGTGATGTACTTGGCCATATACATTACCCTCTGTAGTGCCTTGCGGTCTGAGGCCGAGCAGTTGCCATACCAGACAGTGATGCAACCAATCAGGATGCTCTCGATGAGCCAGCTGTAGACATTTTTCAGGATCTGAGGACCAATAGCAAATCTTTTCAGTCTCCTGAGGGGAATAGGTTTTGTCGTGCCCTCTTCACGACTGTCTTGGTGTGCTTGGACCATGGTAGTTTGTTGGTGATGTGGACACCAAGGAACTTGAAGCTCTCAACCTGCTCAACTACAGCTCTGTCGATGAGATTGGGGGCGTGCTCGGTCCTCCTTTTCCAGTAGTCCACAATCATCTCCTTTGTCTTGATCACGTTGAGGGAGAGGTTGTTGTCCTGGTACCATACGGCCAGGTCTCTGACCTCCTCCCTATAGGCCGTCTCATTGTTGTTGGTAATCAGGCCTACCACTGTTGTGTCATCAGCAAACTTAATGATGGTGTTGGAGTCGTACCTGGCCATGCTGTCATGAGTGAACAGGGAGTGCAGGAGGGGACTGAGCATGCACCCATGAGGGGCCCCCATGTTAAGGATTAGTGTGGCGGATGTGTTGTTAACTTCCCTTAGGGCATTTCTGTGAAATAACGATCGAGGTAGCTACAGTATGTAATCTAAACTACTGTTCAAAAGTTTGGGGTCACTTAGAAATGTCCTTGTCTTCCATGAGTTCCAATAAGTTGCAAAACAAATAGGAAAAATAGTCAAGATGTTGATAACGTTATAAATAATGATTTTTAATTGAAAGACTAATTGTGTACTATTCAAGATGGCGTAGCAGTCAGACGTCTTTGTCTTTGTCTTGTCTCGTCCCATGTATATATCTTTTTAAATATTTTTCTTCGCATTCTTTTTAATATATTTCCTAAACCTCAACTTCAAAATAGTCTCCTGCAACCCGCCTCACCCAATGTGGTGTGGATCAGATTTTTTCTAAAGTATTTCTATTTACCTCCGAACTTGAATATCTCAACTGAAGCTAGCTATCTATCTAGCTACCAGCTATCAGTCAGCTAACCTTTAGCTCGGAAAGCTAATACCAGAGCATACCGGACCTATTTTTCTCTCCATATCCCCGGATTCCTACAGCAAACTCCGAACCCTTTCATCTGGATCATGGCAGCTAGCTAACTGCAACCCGGGTTGACTACTCCTGGCTAATCGTTTCCGTCCCGGAGCAAGCACCAACTAGCCTGGGGCTAGCCCATGCTAGACCCATCTCCCGGCTAGGGCTCCTGGTCTACTCCTGAAGCCCACTCCTTGGCTACAATATCCAAACCCCTTCTACTGCCGGTACGGGGAACGGAACCCCGCCGATCCTTCACGACTGGAATACCGACATAATCTTCCCAAGGATCCCAACAGGCCCCTCAGGCGCGACATCCCCTGAAGGCCCATTCTGCTAACCGCGGCCTGCTAGCTATCTATAGCATACTGGACTGTTAGCTGATCCACCGGACAGTTTCTTGGACCACTATATCCATTTTGCCGATTGGACTTGGACCCCTCTGCTACTTGGAACCCTACTAATTCCACGAATGGTCTATCGAGGAGCACGACACGAGAAGGCAAAAACAGACTTTTCCCCCATCGCGACGTCCCTCTAAGGCCCTTATGCTAGCTTGCTAGCCCCGGCCTGCTAACTGCTAGCTTGCTAGCTCCGGCCTGCTAACTGTCTGAATCGTCATGTCCCCAGCCAGGCCAATCCCTCACTGGACCCATACGATCACTTGGCTACGCATGCCTCTCCCTAATATCAATATGCCTTGTCCATTAGTGATTACTGTCTTATTTCACTGTAGAGCCTATAGCCCTGCTCAATATGCCTTAACCAACCATGTTGTTCCACCTCCCACATATGCGATGACATCACCTGGTTTAAACGTCTCTAGAGACTATATCTCTCTCTTCATTACTCAATGCCTAGGTTTACCTCGAATGTACTCTCTTCCTACCATACCTTTGTCTGTACATTATGCCTTGAATCTATGCTATCATGCCCAGAAACCTGCTCCCTTTACTCTCTGTTCTGAACGTGCTAGACGGACAGTTCTTATAGCCTTTAGCCATACCCTTATCCTACTTCAGCTCTGTTCCTCTGGTGATGTAGAGGTTAATCCAGGACCTGCAGTGCCTAGCTCCACTCCTACTCCCCAGGTGTTCTCATTTGTTGACTTCTGTAACTGTAAAAGCCTTGGTTTCATGTATGTTAACATTAGAAGCCTACTCCCTAAGTTTGCTTTATTCATTGCTTTAGCACATTCTGCCAACCCGGATGTCTTAGCCATGTCTGAATCCTGGCTTAGGAAACCACCAAAAACCCTGACATTTTCATACCTAACATTAACATTTTCCGCCAAGATAGAACTGCCAAAGGGGGTGGTGTTGCGAGATATCCTGCAGAGTTCTGTCTTACTATCCAGGTCTGTACCAAAATAATTTGAGCTTCTACTTCAAAAAATTCACCTTTCCAGAAACAAGTCTCTCACCGTTGCCGCTTGCTATAGACCACCCTCTGCCACCAGCTATGCCCTGGACACCATATGTGAATTGATTGTCCCCCATCTATCTTCTGAGCTCGTGCTGCTAGGTGACCTAAATTGGGACATGCTTAACACCCCGGCCATCCTACAGTCTAAGCTTGATGCCCTCAATCTCACACAAATTGTAACGCCCTGGCCATAGAGAGGTTTTTTTTCTTCTTTATTTTGGTTAGGCCAGGGTGTTACATTGGGTGGGCATTCTATGTTCTTTTTCTAGGGTTTTTGTATTTCTTTGTTTTGGGCCGTGTGTGGCTCCCAATCAGGCACAGCTGAAGTTCGTTGTTGTTGATTGGGAGTCACACATAAGGAGCATGTTTTTCCTTTGGGTTTTGTGGGTAATTGTTTCTGTTTAGTTTGTACCTAGCAGAACTGTAGGCTGGCGTTCATTTTCGTGTTTTTGTTTAAAGTGTTTCTATTAATTAAATATTGAATATGAACACTCACTCCGCTGCGTATTGGTCCACCCTTTCCGACGATGACTTCTCTGTTTCATCTGACGACGAAGACAGCCCTTACACAAATTATCATTGAACCTACCAGGTACAACCCTAAATCCGTAAACACGGGCACCCTCATAGATATCATCCTAACCAACTCGCCCTCCAAATACCCCTCTGCTGTTTTCAACCAAGATCTCAGCGATCACTGCCTCATTGCCTGCATCCGTAATGGGTCTGTGGTCAAACGACCACCCCGCATCACTGTCAAACGCTCTCTAAAACACTTCTGCGAACAGGACTTTCTAATCGACCTGGCCGGGGTATCCTGGAATGACATTGACCTCATCCCGTCAGTAGAGGATGTCTGGTTATTCTTTAAAAGTGCCTTCCTCACCATCTTAAATAAGCATGCTTCATTCAAAAAAAATTGAACTAGGAATAGATATAGCCCTTGGTACACTCCAGACCTGTCTGCCCTTGACCAGCACAAAAACATCCTCTGGCCTTCTGAATTAGCATCGAATAGCCCTCGTGATATGCAACCTTTTATGGAAGTTAGGAACCAATATACACAGGCAGTTAGGAAAGCTAAGGCTAGCTTTTTCAAACAGAAATTTGCATCCTGCAGTAGAAACTCTAAAAAGTTTTGGGACACTGTAAAGTCCATGGAGAATAAGAGCACCTCCTCCCAGCTGCCCGCTGCACTGAGGCTAGGAAACACTGTCTCTACCAATAAATCCACAATATTTGAGAAATTCAATAAGCATTTTTCTACGTCTGGACATGCTTTACACCTGGCTACCCCTACCCCGGTCAACAGCCCTGCGCTTCCAACAGCAACTCGCCCAAACCTCCCCCACTTTTCCTTCACCCAAATCCAGATAGCTGATGTGCTGAAAGCGCTGCAAAATCTGGACCCCTACAAATCAGTCGGGCTAGACAATCTGGACCCTCTCGTTCTAAAATGATCTGCCAACATTATTGCAACCCTTATTACTAGCCTGTTCAACCTCTCTTTCGTATCGTCTGAGATTCCCATTGATTGGAAAGCTGCCGCGGTCATCCCCCTCTTCAAAGGGGGAGACACTCTAGACCCAAGCTCTTACAGACCTATATCTATTCTATTTTGCCTTTCTAAGGTCTTTGAAAGCCAAGTTAACAAACAGATTACCGACCATTTCGAATCTCACCGTACCTTCTCCGCTATGCAATCTGGTTTCAGAGCTGGTCATGGGTGCACCTCAGCCACTCTCAAGGTCCTAAACGATATCATAACCGCCATCGATAAGAGACATTACTGTGCAGCCGTATTCATCGACCTGGCTAAGACTCCGTCCATCACAACATTCTTATTGACAGACTCAACAGCCTTCGTTTCTCAAATGATTGCCTCGCTTGGTTCACCAACTACTTCTCCGATAGAGTTCAGTATGTCAAATCGGTGGGCCTGTTGTCCGGACCTCTGGCAGTCTCTATGGGGGTGCCACAGGGTTCAATTGTCGGGCGGATTCTCTTCTCTGTATACATCAGTGATGACGCTCTCGCTGCTGGTGATACTTTGATCCACCTCTACGCGGACGACACCATTCTGTATACCTCTGGCCCTTCTTTGGACTCTGTGTTAACTAACCTCCAGATGAGCTTCAATGCCACACAACTCTCCTTCCGTGGCCTCAAACTGCTCTTAAATGCAAGTAAAACTAAATGCATGCTCTTCAACCGATCGCTGCTCACACCTGCCCGCCCGCCCAGCATCACTACTCTGGACGGTTCTGACTTAGAATATGTGGACAACTACAAAAACCTAGGTGTCTGGTTAGACTGTAAACTCTCCTTCCAGACTCATATTAAACATCTCCAATCCAAAATTAAATCTAGAATTGGCTTCCTATTTCGCAACAAAGCATCCATCACTCTTGCTGCCAAACATACCCTCGTAAAACTGACCATCCTACCGATCCTCGACTTCGACGATGTCATTTACAAAATAGCCTCCAACACTCTTCTCAACAAATTGGATGCAGTCTATCACAATGCCATCCATTTTGTCACCAAAGCCCCATATACTACCCACCACTGTAACCTGTATGATCTTGTTGGCTGGCCCTCGCTTCATACTCGTCGCCAAACCCACTGGCTCCATGTCATCTACAAGTCTCTGCTAGGTAAAGCCCCACCTTATCTAAGCTCACTGGTCACCATAGCAGCACCCACCCGTAGCACACGCTCCAGCAGGTATATCTCACTGGTCAACCCCAAAGCCAATTCCTCCTTTGGCCGCCTCTCCTTCCAGTTCTCTGCTGCCAATGACTGGAACGAAGTGCAAAAATCACTGAAGCTGGAGACTCTTACCTCCCTCACTAGCTATAAGCACCAGCTGTCAGAGCAGCTCACAGATCACTGCACCTGTACATAGCTCATCTGTAAATAGATTGAATGGGCTATCTCATCCCCATTCATCTTCTGCACATCCTTCCATTCCATTGTTTAATTTCTATATTGTAATTACTTTGCCACCATGGCCTATTTATTGCCTTACCTCTCTTATCCTTCCTCATTTGCACATGCTGTATATAGATTTTTTAACTATATTATTGATTTTATGTTTGTTTATTCCATGTGTAGCTCTGTTGTTGTATGTGTCGAACTGCTTTGCTTTATCTTGGCCAGGTCGCAGTTGCAAATGAGAACTTGTTCTCAACTTGCCTACCTGGTTAAATAAAGGTGAGAATAAAAAAGTGAATGTCTTGTATGAAAAAACATTGTTGTTGGGGTGTACAGTAAGGCAGATGGAATTCCTGTTTCTACAAGTCTGAATGGAGAGAGGGGCTTTGTTAAAAAGTTTTGCAGTGACTTGCATAAACACTCACCCTCATTCATGCTGTGTGTTTGTGTGTGTGTGTATGGGTGTGTGTGTGTGGGTGCCAACAGAGGAAACGGAATGCACCGGGGCGTATTTTTACAGTACGGGTTATGGAGAGTTACAGTATCATTAAAGTGTCATTCATATCTGTTACCTGAGTACTATATATCATACTCTCAGGTCGTTGAAAGGACACTGAAGCAGTTACTGTCTGCCTGCAGCAGTTTCTGTTCTAGTCTGTGTCTCATACATTCTCATACTGTCTGAAATACTGTCTGAGCCTGAAAGATGCTGGAGGACTGATTGCTAGACACTGACATCTGTGTTGCTTAACCTATTAAATGTGTGACAGACAAACAGACAGACAGACAAACGACGTGTTAGTCAGTCTTTGGCACTCTCCTGCTCCGCCCAACAGTAAACATGTGCCCTGACCCAGCTCTGGTGAGCGTCTTTGCCCATACATGCAGTTCACACACAGGAGACAAGAGGGTGCTGTGGACTCAGGACCAGATATTCCGTAGTGATGTTGCAACTTCAGGTTGTGTTTTCACAATTGGTCCAAATGTGTATTTACATGCTCAAGGCTAAAGTCTATTAGACTTAATGATAATGAATTGTACAATGTGTGTACACTATTCACTACTATAATTGAAAAGTATCCTCAGACTGAACCGGAGAAGGCTGTGCCATTACTTTTTCAGATGTTGAGGGTACGTACAGGTAGCTGACAAAATAATGGAAAGAATTGAATAAATGAGGGATACAAAGAATATATGTAATGCTGGTGATTCCACACTGGTGTGTTTCCTGAGTTATTTAAGCAATTAACATCCCATCATGCTTAGGGTCATGTATAAAATACTGGTCAGGACATTCATTGTTTTGACCATTAGATTGTCTACCATGGCGATGGCCCTACAGGATGACAATGCCCCCATCCACGGGGCACGAGTGGTCACTGAATAGTTTGATAAGCATGTAAAATATATGCCATGGCCGTCTCAGTCACCAGATCTCAACCTAATTGAACACTTACGGGAGATTCTGGAGCGGCGCCTGAGACAGCAATTTTCACCATCATCAACAAAACACCAAATTATGGAATTTCTCATGGAAGAATGGTGTCGCATCCCTCCGATAGAGTTCCAGACACTTGTAGAATATATGGCAGGGTTCATTGAAGATGTTTTGGCTCTTGGTGGCACAATGCCCTATTAAGACACTTTATGTTGGTGTTTCCTTGATTTATCAGTTATCTGTATGTCTCTGTGTATTTATGATGCATTGGTAGCATCATTTCACATGGAACTCTATGCCATGCTGTTTTCATATCTCTGGTAGTTCCCTTGAAATCACGTTGGAATTTTGGCTTTTGGAATTCAAGTCAAGTCAAGATTGAATGGAATCCTAATGTATATATTTTATGTATTTAATTAATAATTCAGGCAGAGCGATGCAGCTCTGACTGTGAAAGCTCCAAACCTGCCTGGCTGAATAGAAATAAAAATGAAGACCATACCAAATGGTCCTGTGAGAGGCTGCTGTTCAAACAGCTGTGCACATGAATCTGGGCTGTCTTGCCAAGGAAGATGAGGTCTTACAAAGATAGCACAAAACAATTAATGCTAAACATGTTACACTCAGACAGAGACCTGCTACTAATCATAATATATAATAATGATAATAATAAAAATAATAAAATATATATATAATATACCCAGAGCAACTTACTATTAGTGCATTCATCTTAAGATAGCTAGGTGAGACAACAACACATCACAATGTTAGCAAGTCCATTTTCCCTCAATAAAGTAAACTCAGCAAAAAAAGAAATGTCTTCTCACTGTCAACTGTGTTTATTTTCAGCAAACTTAACATGTGTAAATATTTGTGTGAACATAACAAGATTCAACAACTGAGACATAAACTGAACAAGTTCCACAGACATGTGACTAACATAAATGGAATAATGTGTCGCTGAAGAAAGGGGGGGCCAAAATAAAAAGTAACAGTCAGTATCTGGTGTGGCCACCAGCTGCATTAAGTACTGCAGTAAATCTCCTCATGGACTGCACCTGATTTGCCAGTTCTTGCTGTGAGATGTTACCCCACTCTTCCACCAAGACACCTGCAAGTTCCCAGACATTTCTGGGGGGAATGGCCCTAGCCCTCACCCTCCGATCCAACAGGTCCCAGACGTGCTCAATAGGATTGAGATCCGGGCTCTTCGCTGGCCATGGCAGAACTCTGACATTCCTGTTTTGCAGGAAATCACGCACAGAACGAGCAGTATGGCTGGTGGCATTGTGATGCTGGAGAGTCATGTCAGGATGATCCTGCAGGAAGGGTACCACATGAGGGAGGAGGATGTCTTCCCTGTAACGCACAGTGTTGAGATGACAACAAGCTCAGTCTGATGATGCTGTGACACACCACCTCAGACCATTTCTTCGACGATAAACGCGAATCCGACCATCACCCTGGTGAGACAAAACGACGACTCGTCAGCGAAGATAACTTTTTGCCAGTCCTGTCTGGTCCAGCGACGGTGGGTTTGTGCCCATAGGTGACGTTGTTGCCGGTGATGTCCGGTGAGGACCTGCCTTACAACAGGCCTACAAGCCCTCAGTCCAGCCTCTCTCAGCCTATTGCGGACAGTCTGAGCACTGATGGAGTGATTGTGCATTCCTAGTGTAACTCGGGCAGTTGTTGTTGCCATCCTGTACCTGTCCCGCAGTTGTGATGTTCGGATGTACCAATCCTGTGCAGGTGTTGTTACACGTGGTCTGCCACTGCGAGGACGATCAGCTGTCCGTCCTGTCTCCCTGTAGCGCTGTCTTAGGCTTCTCACAGTATGGACACTGCAATTTATTGCCCTGGCCACATCTACAGTCCTCATACCTCCTTGCACCATGCCTAAGGCACGTTCACGCAGATGAGCAGGGACCCTGGGCATCTTTCTTTTGGTGTTTTTCAGAGTCAGTATAAAGGCCTCTTTAGTGCCCTAAGTTTTCATAACTGTGACCTTAATTGCCTACCGTCTGTAAGCTGTTAGTGTCTTAACAAACATTCCACAGGTGCATGTTCATTAATTGTTTATGGTTCATTGAACAAGCATGGAAAACAGTGTTTAAACCCTTTACAATGAAGATCTGTGAAGTTATTTGGATTTTTACGAATTATCTTTGAAAGACAGGGTCCTGAAAAAGGGACATTTCTTTTTTTGCTGAGTTAAGTTATCAGCAGTAACTGGTAGGAGGAAAACACATAACATAATAACATTTTATCAAAAGCCACTTACAGTAATACATACATACATTGTACATATGGGTGGCCTCATTAAATCATACATTTATGTCTTTAGGCCTACAGGCCTATATATACATTTTGTACTTGATTACATATTCTGTAATCTGAATTCCAAAAAGCCAAAATTCCCACGACAAACATTACACATGGATTTTAAATTAGGATTCTGGCCTAAACCGGTGGAAAATATAATTGTTTTTCTAATAAACTGTTTAGATAATTAGCTAAACTGTTGTTAATCATTGCTAATAAGCAAACTTTAATCAACAACTGTGGGTCCATTGCGATGCTCATGAAACCATGTCCGATTAACTTTACAATTATAGATTCTATAGATTTTCTGGGGAGAAGTATTCTCTGTAAATCTACCTGATATTCCTACCCTCTACATTAATTATGGAGTTGGCATAGCCCTATTCATATTCACATCCTGTACCTCGAGGAGCAACAGAAAAAGCCAACAACATTATCCACTTGAACAAAGATCATTTTTAATGTGTCTGCCAATGAATTAATGAATTTTACTCTCATTTGATGAATCAGTAGGCAGACTGACCTACTAGAGGTTGTAGAGAGCTGATAGGTTGATCCTTGGGGAATGTTATTGACAAATAGTGTCTTCCAGGGAGGAGAATCCGGGTTCTGATAGGTGTCTTGAATCAGGCGGTTGACATGTTTCAAGGCAAGAGGGTTAGGATAACACCGGGAGGGCTGGATTTACAAGAGCCGTGGTGTGTTGTGGGGTCAGTATGTACTGTACACAGGACAACACAGCACAGGAAGCACACACTCACGCATGGACGCACGCGCACACGCATGCACGCGCACACACACACACACACACACACACACACACACACACACACACACACACACACACACACACACACACACACACACACACACACACACACAGCCTCAGACAGTCATGTGTGTCAGAATTCCGGAGAAATAGCAGCTGATCTCCAGTCAAGTATAAATAATAAAGCAGGTATTTTATCAGGCCCTTCTCTCCCAGGATATACTCAGAACCTATTTGTTCTATATCCAGGCAAGCTTTTTCCCCTTTTACCTTAGTAAATATATTCCTATATGTCTTCCTAAAAACTGTTTCACGTTTCCATCGTTCCAAAATCCTGTCTCGTTCATTTGACTACTGGAAATCTGGAAAACTTTACATTTGGATTTTGAGTTTGAATGTAAACAGTGGCATTCAGTGCTTGCATTTTATTGGCTCTGAGTAGAAATTATGTTTCCCCTCAGGAGAGGAATTTCCTTGTTATGTTTTGTTTTTTTGTTGTTTTATCCGTGTCTCTTTTCCTAACGTGTTGGCATACGGTAAAACTTTTTGAGTATGTATAGTGGCTTGTGAAAGTATTCACCCTCTTGGCATTTTTCCTATTTTGTTGCCTAACGACCTGGAATTAAAATGGATTTTTTTTGGGGCTTTGTATCAGTTGATTTACACAACATGCCTACCACTTCATTGTGAAACAAACAAGAAATAAGACAAGAAAACTAAAAACTTGATAGTGCATAACTATTCACCCCCCCAAAGTCAATACTTTATAGAGCCACCTTTTGCAGTAATTACAGCTGCAAGTCTCTTGGTGTATGTCTCTATAAGCTTGGCACATCTAGCCACTGGGCTTTCAGCCCATTCTTCAAGGCAAAACTGCTCCAGCTGCTTCAAGTTGGATGGGTTCTGCTGGTGTACAGCAATCTTTAAGTCATACCACATATTCTCAATTGGATTGAGGTCTGGGCTTTGACTAGGCCATTCCAAGACATTTAAATGTTTCCCCTTAAACTACTGAAGTGTTGCTTTAACAGAATGCTTAGGGTCATTGTCCAGCTGGAAGGTGAACCTCCGTCCCAGTCTCAAATCTCTGGAAGACTGAAGACTGTTTCCCTCAAGGATTTCCCTGTATTTAGTGACATCCATCATTCCTTTAATTCTGACCAGTTTTCCAGTCCCTGCCGAGGAAAAACATCCTCACAGCATGATGCTGCCACCACCATGCTTCACTGTGGGCATTGTGTTCTCGGGGTGATGAGAGGTGTTGGGTTTGCGCCAGATATAGTGTTTTCCTTGATGGCCAAAAAGCTACATTTTAGTCTCATCTGACCAGAGTACCTTCTTTCATATGTTTGGAGAGTCTTCCACATGCCTTTTTGCAAACACCAAATGTGTTAGCTTATTTTTTTCTTTAAGCAATGGCTTTTTTTCTGTCCACTCTGTGTAGTGTACGGCTTAAAGTGGTCCTATGGACAGATACTCCAATCTCCGCTGTAGAGCTTTGCAGCTCCTTCAGGGTTATCTTTGGTCTCCCTGATTAATGCCCTCCTTGCCTGGTCTGTGAGTTTTGGTGGGTGGCCCTCTCTTGGCAGGTTTGTTGTGGTGCCATATTCTTTCCATTTTTTTATAACGGATTTGATGGTGCTCCGTGGGATGTTCAAAGTTTTGGATATTTTTTTATAATCCAACTCTGATCTGTACTTCTCCACAACTTTGTCCGTGACCTGTTTGGAGAGCTCCTTGGTCTTCATATTGCTGCTTGTATGGTGGTGCTGCTTGCATGGTGATGCCCCTTGCTTAGTGGTGTTGCAAACTCTGGGGCCTTTCATAACAGGTTTATATATACTGAGATCATGTGGCACTTAGATTTCACACAGTTGGACTTTATTTAACTAATGATGTGACTTCTGAAGGCAATTGGTTGCACCAGATCTTATTTAGGGACTTCATTGCAAAGGTGGCGAATACTTATGCACGCACCACTTTTCCATTTTAATTGTTTTTTTGTTTTTTTAAACAAGTTATTTTTTCATTTCACTTCACCAATTTGGACTTTTTTTGTTTATGTTCATTACATGAAAACCAAATAAAAATCCAGGTTACAGGTAACAGGTTGTAATGCAACAAAATAGGAAAGGTGGATGAATACTTTTGCAAGGCACTGTACTTTTGAGATCCTACTGAAATGCCAAAGACATGCTGTTGAAATGCTGCTGATAGTGCACTTGAACATCTGTAGATGGACTACAGACTGTCACGACTTCTCCTTCCTAGGGTACCGCATTTCCACTTCTGGGGTGGAGATGGAGAGTGACCGCATTTCAGCCGTTCGTAATTGTCCAACTCCCACCACGGTAAAGGAATTGCAGCGGTTTCTAGGGTTTGCCAACTACTACCGGAGGTTTATCCGGGGTTTTGGTCAGGTAGCGGCTCCCATTACCTCACTGCTGAAGGGGGGACCGGTGTGACTGGGCACGTGGAGCTCAGGGCACGTGACCTGTGTGCCCGGTCGGTAATTCGGCCATGGTTACTGCAAGTTTAGATAGCTGGCTAGACAAATGTATCAATCTAAAAATGCTGTTTGTGAGTGACATACTGTATAACAAGAGGAAAACTACTTTTGCACAACCAAGTTTAGAAACCTGGTGTATTCTACTATTCCAACTCTCTGAGTCCCCCCCCCCCCCAAATAAATAATCTCGGTGTCATCATGACTACGGCCCTGTACACATACAGTCATAAAATCAGCAGACGAGACTCGTTATACTGTAACGTATTATGCCTAGTATAAAAGTTATAATGGCGTACCACTTACTGCAAGTTAGTAAGTTGTTTTTGACACCGATTGAATGATGTGTCATTTAACTGCAAATCAATCTATGTCTCCCTCAGCATGTCCCTGTCTTGACATAGGCATACACCATCTGTATCTAACTGACAAATCGTTTTGTGTGTGTGTGTGTGTGTGTGTGTGTGTGTGTGTGTGTGTGTGTGTGATAGAGAGAGAAAGAGAGCGAGAGAGAGTGCGTGTTTGAATGTGTGTGAGTGATTATTGCTGTGTTGGTTTAGATCACTTCTCGGCCTCCCGTGACAAGTTGTTTTGTGTGTGTGTGTGTGTGTGTGTGTGTTGGTTTAGATCACTTCTCGGCCTCCCCTGACAAGTCGTTTTCGTTGGCCTTACACTGCTAGACGACCACATCCAATGAGGTAAGCTGTTTCCAATCTATTTAATTACCATTTTGACATTGATACGCTGTTGTTCTTTTGTTGTTGATGTGCTTGGTCTCTGCATGATTTAAATGATATCTTGTGAAAAAAAAAGCATTTGTCACAGTCTGCCTGGCAAGCGATGGCGGGTAGGTGGTGGCGCCCATGTGTGTGACAAGTTTAAATGAGATAGAAAAGTACATCATTCCTTTTAATAGAGTGTCAAAATGACTACATTGACGCATATAGAGTTTAATTGAATTGAATTTATTTGGGTAAAATATATATACAACAATATACAACAATATGTAACATCTATTCCTAGAGGAGATCACTTAAAAACACTTGTTTCCAAAGTAGTCCTCTTTCCAAAGTAAGTCACTGTCTCTCAGGGCAGTTGTTGTGTTGTTGCAATCCTGTTATCTACAGCGATCAGTGAACAAGTCAGCGTAGTCAGCATAGTCTGGATAGAAGAGTGAGGTAAA